>NC_056741.1:1953043333-1953240554 GCF_019279795.1 Protopterus annectens
CAACCAATTAGTGAATCAATCAAACATAATTTACCCTGCACTAAGTACCAATTGAGAAGAGTTACACTGCACTAAGCACCAAGTAGAACCTACACACACACACACACACACACACACACACACACACACACACACACACACACACACACACACATACACTCTGTCTCTCTTTCTTTATTCTCTCTCTCTCTAATATTCAACATTACATGCTTTACTTTGCACTAAAGCATCAGCTAAGTAGCATTTTTAATACAGGTAATTTGGAAAAAAATATCTTAGAAAATGTGTGTGTGTTAGAAATGAATCAAACATCATCTACCTTGTAGTAAGCACTCAAATTTGAATTCTTAGTAATTCCTGTTCTTTCCAGATGCTGCTGAACTCTTTTCAGGAATTCATTAATTCTTGTTCATCATTGTTTCTTTGTTACTTATTTCCCCCTTGCATTTCCTGTTCATTCTTGTTTACCACTCCTCCTCCCATCCTTGTTCTGCTCTGTCCTGCTGTACCGTTGAAAAGAGATTGTGCCTGGCTACTTGCGGCTTTTTAAACCCTTCCTTCATCTACCCATCTACCTTTACACAACCCCCCCTCACCTTCCTGATCCTAAATTCCTGCCTTCCTGTCCCCCAC
This sequence comes from Protopterus annectens, assembly GCF_019279795.1. Lineage (NCBI taxonomy): Eukaryota > Metazoa > Chordata > Ceratodontiformes > Protopteridae > Protopterus > Protopterus annectens. The sequence continues at coordinate 1,953,043,967 of NC_056741.1, forward strand.
CTCCCCCCTCCTTTCCTGCAAGTTATTTTCACTCAGCAGTATAACTGTGCTTATGATTCCTTGACATGCTCCCACAGCTTTGTGAAAAGTTAATGTAAGCACTCCCAATATCATGAATATTCATCAGCGATGTCATCAAGCATCTGTTGCGGCATTAGGTGTGGCTACTTGGTTCCAGTTTCATTTGTAATGGACAATGTACAGATAAACAGATAGTAGAATAGCAAATAGACATGATGTGCACACAGCTGATATACATGATGGTAAAATGCTACTATTTGTGCTAGCATTTTGTATGCACACATTCTTCACCCCTGAATGGTATGACATCATTACTTATCAGTGATATGTTGCTCTTGATCAAGGTGCATATCAGTTTGTTAAGATTATTTGACAAGCATGAAATTGAGTTTTTAGAATTATTAATAAAGCACAACCACATGCAAATTGAGACATTAAGGGGGGAATTGGAAGTGCTGGATGGAACTATTCAAGAAGACAGTAACTGTGAACAGTGTAAATATGAGTTTCTTCATATTTACAATAGTATAGAACGGTATGCAAGCAAATTAAAGATGGGGACACTAGAAAAAATAAGTAGAGACATCCAAAAATATAGTAATGGAACAGCATATCCTTGGCCCCCCACTTCTCAAAGATGGGTCAAGGAACAAAATAAAAATTTCAGTGAAACTAATTATAATCAGTTTGGGGGGGTGTCGTATGGTAATCTACAAGATGGGGAACAAATATTTGGATGAGCCCATCCAATATAACGAGAGTAATTTTCCGAAATGATGAGATCAGAACGATTAAAAAACAAGAGCAATTATCATAACAAAAAAATTCATCAAGAGGCTGAGTTTCAATCTACAAGACTCAAAAAGGACACAGAATGTCAATCAGCCCCTAGAAGCCCACCATGTATGACGTGTACAATAACAATTGATCAACCAACTATACAGCACCAAGATAATTTAAGTGAAGTGGATGAAAGGAAGAATGAGAGTAATTGTGAAATAGTTCAAAATCATGATAAAGATTTTAAAGTGTTCAATTTTTCAGAGATGAATTGTGATGTGACTATTGTAGACTTATTAGCAAAGGGTATGACTTTTGTTCCCTGTAGGTATTCAAATATAACTAATATTATCATCGATTTGAAGGTGTATTTAAGAAAAATTAATATTTCATTATTGTATGATGATAGCATATGCAATCAAGAAATAAATAGGTATACTATAAGTGCCACTTATAACCCACCCCTACACCCACTTTTAGCCACTTATGAAAGAGTGTGTGAATTAGATTTTAGACATGTATTTTCACACAAAAAATGTATAAACAACATTAATTCTAACTTAAGTGAAGAAGAACAGTCCATTTTAAAATACTTGAAACAACATCAGGTTAGAATAATGAAGCCGGACAAAGGGGGAAGGGTGGTAATTATGGGTGTATATGATTGCAATAGAAGACTGGAACAAATTTTGAATACTGATAAATATCAACAAGTTTTGCTTAATGAATTGAATGGTGCCTATCGGAAAATAAATATACAACTTAATGATATTTCTTTGGAAAGACGAATAGATTTAAACCTTTACAATTATTTAAATATAATAACACCAGGAATCCCCCTTTTTTGGTTGTTCCAAAGATCCACAAGTGTGTGGATAATCCACCAATGCGTCCCATAGTAGATGGCAGAGATTTTCTCACCTCAGCTTGTGCCAAGTATTTAGTTTATGAGTTTAAAAAAATAATAACCAATGAAATACAAATTTATGAGGATTCATGGACTTTTTTTTACAATTAATCAGTCAAGTTCAATATGAATCAGGAGATATACTGTTAACAATAGATGTCCGAGATATATATACAGATATTCCTCAAGATTTATGGCTAGAATGGGTAAGTGAGATGTTAATAAAATATTGTATGCCTCAAGATAAAACTAATTTACTTATGGAACTTCTTGAATTAATGTTGAATAATAATTTAATTTATTTTAATGGTCAGCACTATTTACAAAAGAAGGGAGTTGTGATGGTCTTTCCATGTGGAGGTACTTATGCTGATATGGTCATGGCATATTGGGAGAAGTACATTTTTAATGTCCGATATTATAATAAGATACACTCATATGTTAGGTTCCAGAATTATATCAGTATCTTATGGAAGGGATCTCCAAATCCCCTGGATGAATTCACTAATTATATAAATAGCACTGCTAATTTTTTGTATTTCACGTTTAATTATGACACAGAGCATATGGTTTACTTAGAAGTTTATTTATTCAAAGATAGACTTAGAGGACGATAAGAATTTGTTTGAACTCAATGAAAAAGGTGGACTTTATGCTAATAAAGGAATGATGAAATGTGTGGCATGTAAATGGTGTTCAAAAATAAATATAGGTAATAGCTTTATAATAAGGAATGTAATGTATAATTTAAGAGGAAAGTACAGTTGTAACACCAAGACAGTAGTGTACATCGCAATATGTGAGTTTTGTCCAAGTTTTTTATTTTTATTTAACATTTGTTGACCGGGAAAGTCCAACTAGGTTCCACAGAGCCTGTTTTCAGAGGAGGCCCGGGGAGAAATGCTCCAGATGCATGTCTTTGGAATGTGGGAGGACACTGGAGTACCCGGAGGAAACCCACGCAAACACAGGGAGAACATGCAAACTCCACTAAGAAGGCACCCCAGCCGAGAATCGAACTGGAGAACCTCTTGCTGTGAGGCGACGATGTTAACTGCTGCACCACTGCGCCGCCCACTTGGCTTGGGCCAAGTTGGTTTTACTTGGGCAAAATAGAAAGGCAGTTCATCCAGAGAGTTTATGAACATGAATATGGTAATAAGAAATTGAATTTTAGCAATGCCTTAGCCAAACATGTGTATGATAATCCAAACCATTAATTTAAATACATGGTTATTGATAGTGTGAAAATAGATTAAAAGACTGCATGGATGTTGTATTTAGAAAAGAAAGAGCGATTATGGCAAGTAAGATTACAGGCTGATAGTTGGCCAGGCATAAATGAACGAAGTTCCATAACACCCATACTTATGTTAAAAGCATTAGAAAGGAAGAAGTTGTGAAAAGCTATGTAAAACATTTAGTTTTTCATATTTTTAAAGCTCTATTAAGTTTATACTAGGAAGGTTTTATAGTACTTAAGAAAAAGGAACATCATGTGTTTTAACAGTGTAACTGTGTTTTTAAGACAATGTTAAAGTGGGTGGGCATGTTGGGGACCAATTAAATGAAAGATGCTGTTACTTAAATAGAAATGTAATGAATAGTCAATGTCTGATGAAGTTTAATATTATGTTAAACGAAAGCACTAACTTTACAGTCATTGAAGTTTTAATTTATTAAACATTATCAAAAGTCATCGGAGTTATTATTGGAGCTGTTATTCATTTGGTTGATAAGGAGCATACAGAGCCATTTCTCATAGGTGAAAGTGTTTTTTTAGTTTGTTTCTTTGTTGCCTCATTCAGTACTTGGCCAAGGTGTTTTTCATTGCCATACATATATGTATGAAATAGATTCCTTGACTACTATTACAGTCTAAATACATAATATAGGACAGTACAGTGCTCTTATATTTGATATTTATGCAGTACAAATGCCTATCATGTTGATTATTTGTGGGTCATCCCGCTGGTCAATGCATGTCCTCATTTAAGTCAGTTGTCCTACTATCAGTAAAATGCTGTGTGTTGTGCTTATTCAAGATATGTTGTACACATCACAGATTTTTACATGTCTACTGTTTCAAGAAATCTTATAAGAGTGATACATTTTCACTTAATGAGATAATTACACTATAGCATCTTCTGTTGTCATGTTGCTGTAGAACTGTTTTGTCGACCATTCCATATGTTGATGTTAGTACTAACAACATTTGCTTGCATTATTTATAGTCCATGTTTATTTTGTTGTCCAGCTGGCATTTGGTCTTTACCTGCTGTCCATTGTTGGCCACATGGTGGTGATATTAACACTGTAACATTAGATATTTTATGGTACAGCTATATATATATATATATATATATATATATATATATATATATATATATATATGTGTGTGTGTGTGTGTGTGTGTGTGTATGTGTGTGTTTATTTATGCACTTGTGTGTCTCCACTTCCAAGAGCCAAACTAGGCCTGTGTCTCTTTTTAAAAAATCCCAGGACTGTCAGTCTTTGTGGATATACACACACTCATTTGCAAATGCACATGTACATGTATATGTTGATATTACTGAGATGATAAAAGTTAGCTTGTTTTTCTGTACTGTCCATACATAATGTGAAAATAATTTTGGCAAGAAGTACACTGGTATGATTTGTGTTTAACACCTACAAGGGACTCCAAGTTACTTTTTTCAATAGCCCCCCAAAATGTTAAATTTATCCGGTAGAGAAAATTTGTACGTTCCCCATCTTAGGTGTTGCAAATGAGGACTACAGATTCAACTGTAGGAAGTACCACATTACAGATGTTAACAGGGTCTGCTGACCAAGGCAATGAAGTCCTTCTGCTCCTTTTGTGGTGCTTGGCCTTTAGTTGCTTCTTTACTTTTGGAAGCACAGATATTTTAACACTTCAGTAAGTAATTTTTCATCTCTGTAAGGCACAACTATTCACCTTCTATGGATTATAATTTTACATGGATACTAGCATCTCTGTAAAGTTACAGAGCATCCTGCCCTGTTCAACAGAGGGCTTTGAATGGCACATATAAAAGCAGAACTATGTATTCTAGGAAAGAAACAAACGTGTATTCTTTTTTTTTAATTACAAGCCATGTGACAGAATTCTGTTTTCATTGCCTGAAGTGTTACCAAACAAAGAAGCAATTTATTTTTCCTGCAGCTGAGAAAGTTTACTCTATATTTGTGAATACCACACTACATCAATGTAACCTTGGTAATTACTGGTCAGTAGTGGAAATTATAATGCTATTTTAGCACTTATAGGTGCCGTCAAACCTCAGTTCTCATACAGGCCCAGTAAAAAATGTAAAAGAGTATTTACAGAAGAATTTGTATAAACTAGAAAGTCATATGTTTGGAAATAAGAAAAGTATGTTAGGTTTTGTAAATTGCAACAGTTGTTCATATATAATACCTATATCCTTAAACACCCAAAATATAAAGAGAACGTTACCGGACTAAGGTTGTAATATAGGAATTTTTAAGATTAAAATGGTTTACCTTGGGAAAACACAGCACTAATTATACAATAGGATACTGAAACATTAACATGACCTTAATATTGGCAAATATATCAATGGATTTATAATCACCAGCAGGGGCATAAGTCTGAAGCAAAAGTTAAAATTACAGCTTTTCGGTCTGTACGAAGAAATCAAAGGGGTCATTATTTCAGTTGACTGTTTTCATATGAAATCATTTAGCAAACAAAATGTATTCCAATATGTTTGTTTTGGCTTGATGGCTATATCTTAGTTAAACCTGTATTAAAAAGTAGACTGATTGCAAAACTGGTGTTTCAGTCAGTGACGCTTGTTGATAGCTGATATTGCCTGCTCATATTTACATTGCTAATTTTAAAACCATGTTATATACAAGCTGTTTGTTTTTATTTTAAAGGTTGCATGATGGGCTCCACACTGTGTGAATTTCTGACTTTTGTCTAGTGCAACAAAGAGATACTAAATGATGTTCATGTACTATTTGTATTGTCATAACTTTCTCATTTCTCTAAGTATACCAACAACCAAGTGAGGCAAACATACTTCCTATGAAACTTCATTGCTGAGTGCACATAATGCTGTTTGACAATATGTGAGTAGCTTAAGAACTTACTGAGATACCATAAGCTGTTTGCAAAACATTACAAAATATTTGCTGTGTTTATTGTGAATTGTAAAATGCATTTTACTACTTAGAATTTAAAATTGAGACTACTGCAAAGCTTTGTTTGTGACAACAGTTTGCCATATATTTCATTAGTAACACTGATTCCATAGCTATAAGTTTTGTTTCAACTGTAGGATACTATAACTTACTTCTGTCAAAAGACTTTGGGTGCAGCTATTTGAAATTAAAATACAAACTTCCAAAACTGCAGAGGAGTTAATGTTTAGTAGATTTGTGATTTCATTTTGATTGTTTTATATTTGGTCATAGTTTGTATTTTAAGTGTAGTTTGTGTTTTTTATTATTGAGTGAACTGATGAAGGGCAAGTTTATGTTAGTGATATATCTTATATTAATTTTATATAGAGTTTTGGCTTTTCCATTTTTTGGAATGTTGCTTACTTTAAGTAAATCATTGAATTAGCAGTTCTCTAGTGCAGCTTTGCAATGCAGCAATCACGGACAAACATCAAAAACTAAAACATCATATGTAACAGAATCTAGACCCTCAAAGTACCACAAATAGTGATGTTCTCTAAAAACAAAGTAAACTTTTACATGCCCTTTAATAAAATACACTAACTCCAGGGTCACACAGCTACATAGAAAGAGCAAATACCATAGAGTTAAAAAATATTGTTCCCTCTCCTCATCTAAAGCATTTTGTTGTTTTAGTCTAAGAAGCTGAATTGAGTCTGCAGTTCAAAAAAGCAAATAAAAGATCAAAACTTTCCCAGCTCTTGAGTCAGTTCCTTAAACTAAATGTATTTTACCAGCACCATACATATTGACTGGGAAAACAGAAGTATCACACATAAAACGGCAGCAGACATGGTGAGTGCAGTTTAATTTTTATGGAGCAATGTTAAAATGTATATAGATGAAATCCAAAAGAAATGTCAGTATAAAATAATGCAAAACAAAAAAAAACTTGCGTTTAGAATAACAACATTTATTCCAAAATAAATGATGTAAAAAAACAGTATAAATTTCTAAACGATTTAATGTGAAATTCTAAATCAATCAACACTCTAATGCAAAAGTATCAGAATTGTGGATATCCCAGAGGTCTAGGAGACACTAAGTAAAGCTGCACATCAGATTTTGACTGGCCTTCTTAATTATCCACAGTAAAGGCTTGGAGAAACGCCACAGCGAGGGTGGGCTGAATAGAGTAGCTGTCCCAGATGCCAAGTTATAGGTTATGTCAAACATTTAAAAAGTCTGTAAGGTGCCAGTTAGGAATCTCCCATCATGACCCTTAAGAGGCAGCTTATAAGCAGCATAACTGTCATGTTAAAAAGTAGAAAAAACAGAACTGGTAGAAAGTTTACAAGCTGTTTGTAAGTGATTTCAATGCATTTTCTTAATAACTATATTAAATTGTCATACTGCTCTTAGAAATGTCAGTTTACAAGCTGTAATTGTGCAATCATCAAATTGCAGTTGCTTATGGACAATTAGTAGGGCCAAATAAGAATGATGCCCATGGTGTTAAATTCATTGTTAATGCCCAGGGACATGGACCACACTTAGAGCTTTCTTAAACAGCAAATGTAAGAATTTTATAAGCTTTATGGATATCATATAGCAGTGTTTGATTACTTTGATTATCCAATATTAAAAATACTAGGAGTCAATTTAATTATACTGGGCTGGAATTATCTTGAAGATATTGAGATTCTTTCTTTATTTCAGTGTGTTTTAATGAACTGCAACCCACAACTTCTTGTGTTTTTGAGATCAGTACCTATGTGCACAACAATTAGTTTCAGAATAATATGATTTCTTTTCCATCATTTTCTAGACAATATAGATCTTTCATACTATAGGCCAACTGCCAATTTATCTCCCTTAACAAATTATTAGAAAAATGTATTCATATGCAACTTCTCAACTATTTAATATACAATCAGCTTCTGTCTTCAACGTAACACTGTTTCCATCCACATCACAGCACAACTACTGCTTTACTGAATTTTCTTACTGCTGTCAACACTCACAAAAATGCCAGAAGCCTGGTCTCCTGCATCTTCCTAGATTTATCAAAAGCTTTGATAGTGTGTACCACCAGAAACTCTTACAAAAACTCTCATCCATGGGGCTCACAAACCCTTCTCTGCAATGGTTCTATAGCTACCTTTCAAACAGAGCACAAGTAGCAAAATGGAAAAATGATTGCTCCAACTTCTTGTCAGAAAGTATTGGTGCCCCACAAGGATCTGTACTAGGCTACATAGTTTTCAACATATTCATCAGTGGCCTCTACACTGCCCCAAAAATGCTACCCTAGTTCAATATGCTGATAACTTAACCTTAGTCTGCTTTGTCAAATCTCTCTCTCTCTAAACTATATAACCTTACACAACAATCCTTGTTGTTAATTGAAACATGGCTAAATAATTCACAACTACCTCTAACCCCCCCCCCAAAAAAATAACTACTCTTCTTTGTCCCAAAACAAGCCTCTGCCAAAACAACAACACTCACTGTCATCTATTCCACCAACACCATGATCGTACAAGTGAAACCTCACAAAATTACTGGGTCTCATCATATGATCAGTTGAAATTCAACCACCATGTATCATACATGGTTAAAAATAACACCATCAAAGATGTGGCACATTATATAGAGTAAAAACCTACCTCACTGGCATAGCCATGAGATGTATAGCCTCTACTTACTTAGTTCCATTTCTCCTCTATGCTGTCCTGATCTTCACTAGTATTCAAGTTTCACAACTCTCCACACTCAGCAGTGCTGTAATAAAATAGCCACATTTGTAGTAAACTACAACAGCAGGTTCACAGCCCCCACGCCAATGGATAATGCTGTCCAAGCTGCTGAAACTTATATACAAAGGCACTCTATGATCATCTGCAGGAATGCATGGATCGTGCTATCCCAAGTAAAACCAAGACTCACTCCTCCAAGAAAAGGAAACCAGTCTGGTGGACCCCTGTCATAAACAGGCTCTACAATAGAGGGAGGAAACTAGTACAGAAAAGAGAAAAATCCCTAGAAGGAAAGATATCCTTGATCAGTATCAGCAAGAAACTATGATCCATCATTAAGCCATCCAAGGCTAGCTTCAAAAGAAAAATTGCCAAGTACTCCAAAGATAACCACAAAGCGTTCTTTAGCTATGTCAAGAACCTAAGTGGAAACTCTCAAATCTGCTCTGAGTTGTTGCAGAATGGCACAAAATACACATAACCGACTGATATTGCCAACAATTTGGCAGACAGGTCCAGTGCAAACTTCATACCCCTCTCACTCCCTAAAGGGCCCATAACCATACCAGAAGAATGTAAGGCCCCAGCCATCACCGATATACAGGTTAAAACAGTCCTATCCAAAGCCAAAAACACAGCCTCAATGAGACTAGACGGTGTCCCAGGCTGTGTCTTACAATAGCTGCAAAATGAACTAACCCCTCACCTAAACACACTGTTCAAACTCAGCCTCTCTATAGGCTACATACCCACAGAGTGGCACACAGCAACTGTTATCCAACTCCACAAAGGTGGCACCACTACGGACCCTGGGAACTATTGCCCTATAAGCCTGACTAGCCTGGTCTGCAAGGCTATGGAGCACATCATCATCATGGAACTCATTAACAGAGACATTGGGAACCTCCAAACTTTGGACCCCATACAGTATGGCTTTGTTAAGGGCAGATCATGCCACCTAAACGTGGTGGACTTCTTTGAAACAGTTACCAAGGCATTAGATGAGGATAAGGAGGTCCACACCGCCTACCTAGACCTCGCAAAGGCTTTCAACACCATTCCCCATTCTGGCATTATAGACAAACTCACCAACCTGAACATTAACCTCTCCGTCATGAGATGGGTTGCAAATTGGCTCATGGACAGAACCCACATGGTGAGAGTTGCAGACTCTAGGTCCGACTATAACCCAGTTACAAGTGGCGTCCCCCAGGGCTCAGTCCTAGGACCCCTCCTGTTTGGTATATACATTTCAGAAGTACAGGCAAGCACAGGAGGACATTGGCTGACCAAGTTGGCAGGTGACTGCAAACTAGGGGCCATAACTGATTATCCGGCTGATACAGACACCCTCCAGAAGGGTCTCACTGAGATGGATACCTGGTGTTAAAATCATGGCCTCAAGCTGAATGCCAAAAAGTGCATTGTCATCCACATTGGAAAAAACAAAGTACCCGCAAACTACAACATAGGTGGTAGTCCCCTAAATACAGAAAAAGTAATAAGGGATCTGGGGACCCAAGTGGATAGCAATCTCTCCTTTGATAATCATATTGCCAAGGTGGTTAGAAAATCCTTCTACGTGGCCCACCTAATCTCAAAAGGGTTCTAATCCAGAACAAAGGAGGTTATTGTGCCTCTCTACTCATCACTTATTAGACCAATTAAAAAATACAACTTCCCATTTGGGATGTACCTTACAAGACACCTGCAACAGCTGGAAAGACCACAAAAGTACCTCACCAATAGGATTACTGGCCTCAAACAGATGACCTATGCAGCCTGACTAAAGAAAATCCAGCTGCACTCGGTTGTATACCGCTTACTCAGAGGTGATCTCTGCTTGACATACAAGACCATGTCCAACCCAAAATTGATGGATATTCTCCACCTAAAAAAAAAACAAATCCCTGATAGCCACATGCTCTAGGAATATAAACCTTACCACAATGATAAATAGGATGTGCTGGAGGGATAGATTCCTGACCCAGATACTCCCCATGCTTTGGAACAAGATTCCAATATACATCAGGCAGAGCCCCTCACTAGCACTCTTCAAGAGAAACCTTGATGGGTGGCTGGGAAACAGAAAATTTATCTCGGAGATCACTGCAGTGGCTCTACAGGGAACTAATGGCTCTGCTGATCAGAGGCACAGGGAACTAATCTAAGGGGGTGGCAAAAGCCAACAGACTCTGGCTAGGCTTATAAATGTCTTTGGGCAGATAGCCTAGTACTTACCTATAAACCTATGAAAAGAGCATGCCACTGCCTAGGCTTCAGAGAATTAAACCAATTAGAACTAACACATCACCTATCTCTTTCTCAGCTAACTATAAAACACATACTCCTCTCTAAGCCAGAAAATTACCGAGCCCTTAACAAATTAATACACCACTACTCTCCCAATAGAAAGATATGCTTTAGAGAAAGTCACTAATCAATATAACCAAATTATATAATACCGCATGTGACTCTCTATACTCAAATAGTGGAACTAACCTGTGGAACCACTTCCCACTGCCACTGAAATCCATTCAGAACGCCAACTTATTAAAAACACAACTAAAACATCACCTATCAAATCAATGGATCTGCTACTGCACATCTCTAAGATAAATGCCACTGTTATCTTCAGCTTGCCATACTATTAAGCCATTCTCTTCATTCAGACTCCTATGCCCCACAGCCAGTTTTCAGAAATATCTGAATAGTTTTTACTAGCATCTCCCAGCCATATAAATAGTTTTTACCCTGCTCACCCCCACCTTTATACTTATATAAACCTCAGGCCCCCTACTTTTTACTACCTTCGCAAATCAACTCCATAAATCCACATCTCTCATCTCTGTCATCCAATATGCAGATGACTCTACTCTGATATGCTCCACCCCCTCTCTGACACAACTACAGGCTATAACACAACAATCCTTCCTAGAAATAGAATCCTGGCTAACTAATACTAACCTCATACTGAACCCAAACAAAACAAAATTCATGCTCTTTCTCCCCACCAAAACAGCCAACCCCTCAGCCACTTTTCAAATCCACTACTCCAACAACACAATCATAAATTCCAGCTCACATACTAAATTACTAGGTGTCACAATTGATAGCAAATTAAAATTTGACCTACACCTCTCTCAAACCATTAAAAAACACATCAAACTAGGCTCTCTTTACCAAATTAATCCTTTCCTAACTAGGCATTCTAGACTAAGCATCACCAAGACTCATCTCTTATCTACTGTTCTCTATGCTCCTCCCATCTTTACAAACCTTAACAAAACTGACCTTACCAAACTTGAATCAGCCTACAGTAAAATAGCCAAGTTCGTCGCTAGCTCCACATATAGGTCCCACCACTGCTCTGCCCTACAACAATTAAATTGGCTAGAATTCTCACAACAACTAACCTATACCCAACTTGCCTTTACTCACCAACTAATATACCAGCCAAACAGAACCCCAGCCCTACAATAATTACTCCAACCACATACCAACCCTCGGCAACTCCGATCCTCAAAGAAAACACTCCTCCAAGTATCCAAAAGCAGCAACAAAGCTGGGGACGCCCTCTACTCCCACCACATTTCTAAACTTTGGAACTCAACACATCCTAAATGCTACCAACCTAAACCAATTCAAAACTCTGCTCAAAGACCACCTCAGTAACAACTGGCTCTGCTCCTGCACCAAGCCAGGCTAATACCACATAAGCCCACATCAAATTTCATCCCCTAAATGTTATAGTCTCCATGTATACTAAACTCCAACTTGTTAACACTGCCTAACACCTACCTACAATAAGAGTATAGTTTGATAATTTTTTTTTTTGTAAGGCTATACATATGTACACTTATACTCAAATGATCAACTAAAGATGGACCCCTGCCCTCAAAAAAAAAAAAAAAAAAAAATATATATATATATATATATATATATATATATATATATATATATATATATATATATTCACTTTATAATCCCAAAATCCTGAAATACCGAATCTCAGAATTTCGAGACCATAAAGCTGAAAGCTCTAAATACCGAAATCCCAAAAGCGCAAATTTTGAAATCGCGAGTTCTACACTAACCAGACACCACACACATGCACAAACACACACCTTCCCCCACACATAAACCTATACTTCATACAAGCCAGAGGGCAAGCCCCTCTGCACCCCCCATGTGGGGGGTCGTGCCCCCTACCTAAATATACTAACTCCAGGGTCACACTACATGGACAAACACACGAAAACACCACCACATACCTACATTCCCCTTGCACACACACATCACAGTCACAACACACACTGATACACACTAAAGACCCTAACCAACACCCTTAAACATACATTCTTACCTGAACTTCCATTCAAACACTGCACCACCAGAAGCGCTACTTCAACATCTCCGAACATCGGAATTTTGAAATTTGCGCTTCTGGGTTTTCGGTATTTAGAGCTTTCGACTTTATGAGCTCAGGATTCTGAAATTCGGTATTTCAGAATTTCGAGATTATAAAGTGCTCCCATATATGGATATATATATATATATATATATATATATATATATATATATATATGTATATATATAAAAACTGCGGTGGTGGTGCTGCGGTAGCGTTGTCACCTCACAGTAAGACATTGTCCTCCTGTTCGATTCTCAGCTAAAGCGTCTTCTGTGTGGAGACATGTGTGAATGGGTGTACCTTCATTGAAGGTTGCACATCAGGGCTGGGAACTCGGCACGTAAAAATCTATTGCCAATCATTAGCGGACTGGAGTTCCGCTGTGGCGACCCCTAACTGGGAAAAGCCGAAAGACACAACATATATATATATATATATATATATATATATATATAATTATCTGAAAACATGTTTTAAACCCCACCTCTTAACTGCAGTATTAACATTTCTGCTCTATCTAGTTCCTTCCCTCACCTCCATTTCTATGAATTTCTAAACACTGATGACACAATCTATTATCTGTTTGACAAACCCACTAATAAACCTTTTTAAATGTTCCGTGTTCAACATTTACTAAAGCATAAGTATCTTTTATACTGCAATAGTTGTCTTTATTTCATATGAAATATAATCTAATTAGCAAATGTATGTGTAATTGTTAATGTATATTATTTAATGTCTGTTCATGTAAATTACTGAATGTCTTTTTAAAAATGTTTGCAATATGTTGGAGCTTTTCTCACCAGAGCTGTCCTGAAAAGGGTTTTTTTTTTTTTTTTCAATAATCATTTTTTATTAATTTTCACAACCATATTACAAATTCACACATTATATACAATATATACAAAATGCTTCCATTGGTTAATTTGACATATATATCAACCTCATGTATTGATCAAAGGTACAGCACTAACAATCAAAAGGAAAATAATAAAAAAAAAAAAAAATCCAACATTAACAAATCCAAGCCAACAATCTGTCTTTTCTGTACATTTTCTATCTAATCTAAGGTTGATTTAGACTATATTCTGGTTCCCGAGAAAAAGTGGATATTAACCTCTTAAGCCAAAATAATATTAAAAATTTGCTCCCAGATTTTTATGTTGTTGATATTTTTCTTGTGATTACTAATTAACAGTTTATGCGCTAAGATGTGTTTTATTGCCAACAATCTGAAATTTTCCCACGATGTCTGGGCTGGGTTCAACCAATTTGTGGCTATATATAATTTCATTAATAGGCAAATATTCATAATTACAATCGTTTTTGATTTATTTAGATTCTCCGGGGGAATATGAAGAATCATAAACTCACAAGAGAGTGTTGAATTTTGGTAACCCATTTTTTGTAACTGCAATTTTAATGAATTCCACAATTTATAAATGCACTTACAACTCCAGAACATGTGAAGCAAATCTGCTGTCTGATCAAAGCAATGTGGGCATATGGGTGAATTCTTCGCATCAAATTTGTGCAAAGTGAGACGAGTATAGTATGCATTGTTAAATATCATCAGCTACGTAAATACCAATTTCTGAAGGGATACGGACTTTAATGTTAATTTAAATGCCTCCAATATCTTATTGTCGTCTGGGAATATCAATTTCTCTCTCCAGTAACTCGATAAAAGAATATAATTATTATACTTCCTCTCTTTTATCAATTTATATACTGCGGTTATATATTTTCTATCCTGCAACAGCGCTTCCCATAGATTACGAGAAATGATTAAATCTTCCCCTTTCATTTCAAAGTTGTTAAAATTGTTTATAACCAAGTCTTTTAACTGTCTTACTATAATTAAATAGGAAATAGGGAGTTCTATTTCTTTCAAAATATCCTGTACTGGTATGAAAAGGGTTTTTTGACTACAGCGAGTCAGACAAACCCAGTATACAAAAAAAAATAATAAATAAATAAACCATACAAAAAAAAACCTTTTAAACCAGAAAAGCCCATGTAGTGTAAAAAGCAACTACCAAAATTTCATTTAGGAAAGTTCAGATGTTACTAAAACACTATGACTCAGTTTAAATCACAAGTAGTATGCTTTAATATAAATCCCCAGCAGAAATAATATATAGGGTTAAGCGCTTTCATCCTGATAACATCCTGAAATGACCATAAGTCACAAACTGTATAAAAAATTAAACAAACCATGTGTTCTGTTCCCTTCAATCCCAAGCCAACAAACTAAAACATGTTGATTGATTAGTAGTAATTAATAATAACTTCATCCATCAATAAAGAAAGGTCCAAAAAGTCTATTTTCACTGCATAAAAAAAAAAACTTTTTTGTATGTATAAAATAACAACAGTGAAACATAAAACTTGAAATATTTAAAACATCCTAAACCTATTAAAAACAATGTTATAGTTATTAGTAAAACATAATCTTGTTGCAATAATTTTAAGAACTGGAACTATTGAAATGTGTTAATTAAGACCAGGAGGGTTAGGAACATTCAGCTTCAACTGAAATACTAACTCTCTATATTCAAGAAAGGGTTCCCATTAGCCTCTACTTTCATTCTGTGGACCACTTCTAAAATACCAAACCTAAACTTTTTTTAAAGTTAGCACAGTCCACGATGTGTTTAAAAAGAGAGTCGTTTTTATTTTTTTCTCAGAATGTCACAGTTGTGTTCATAGATCATCTTATGAAACTGCCTTTCTGTTTTACCAGTGTAGAAGCATCCACAACTAGAACAGACTGCAATATAAACTATCTCTTTGGTACCACAATTCCCCTCTACGAGAAGGACTTTTTCTTGTTGCATGTCTGTTAAACTAATCCATTTTCTTCTAATTTGTAAGGGCATTGATTACATGCTCTGCAACTACAAGTGCCTGATACAAGGGAATTACTAAAACATCTGTCTTTTTTTTCTAATAGCCTGTGATGTCCCCATGCTGGGTCAGTAATCAAGGAGCCTGATAGTGGAGAGGGACGTGCACTTGGAATACAAATGGATACACTCAGTATTTCCAGATGCAGATGTCTATGCATCAAGCACAATTTTCCATAAGAGCACACAGGGTACACACACTCATCTGGGGGTCTCTACCTGCCTTTCCCCAGACCCCCAATAAGGCTCCCCACTGGCACTGTGAAACCAGTGCTTTGTGTCCCTGCCCCAAGTAGCTGACACATACTCTCTTTGAGATTTAGTTTTCACATTCACACACACCTGGGAAAGGCTGGCACAGATTACCCTCTCTACTAACTTGTCCAGGCTATAAGATAGATTCACTGCCACCAGTCAGTTACTATAAGGCTTACAATGGTATCAATTATGCTAGGTGAAGTTAATATTAATACAAATGGTAATGTTGACCAAATAGCAAGGCTTTCAGGAGTATGTGCAAGTATTATCAAAGCTTAAATATTTTCTAGAAAGACTAGCCAAAATGAAAAGTTTAAATATATTTAGTAATAAATAATAAAAGAACAGGAAAATACTGAATATATATTAACAGTGACTCACAGAGTTGAAATCACAGGAAATATTGAAAATAACATTGATGGACAGACTCATATAAATAACGAAAAAACAATCTCTAAACTAAGCTTCATTATATTCCCGACTGAATCTAGGAGCTTGATAGAGCAAGGCACAATGAACTATGCAAGCAATCTTCCTAGTCTGGTTCCCTAAAACAGAATACTCAATACTCAGAGATTACTCCGTGTAAAATATAATATCCAAGATGCCTTGCAGAATAACCTCATCTGGTCACTTGACTCTAGGTTCTCACAGTATCCCCCTTTGAAGCTGAGACAGGAATTTACCATAGGTGGCTACAATACATATCTAAATGTTTATGGCAGTGCCTGGGGCTTTCCCTTTTTTTACTGAGCTAATGAACAAAGGCTTCTTCCAGACCCACAGTCTACAGTCCTATTCAGTACTGTGGGTGCCACCTTAACGGTTTAACAGCTAGTTTACATGGGAGTCTGTCTTGATAACTAAGCCTTTTGAGACCACTGACTTTTTAAAGAATATCTGACAAATACACGCCTAAAGCTGCAATCTGTTCAATAATGGGTCTGATGAGATATTACTAAACTAGAATTAAGACTTCCTTGAATCTAGAAGATATTACATGAGCCAGACAGAAGGCTTTCCAAAGCAGAGGCGTGATGGTCAAGTGAGAAGGAATTAGCAAGAAGAGCTCCTAGATCACCATGAGTGTGTCTGATTGGAGAAATTAGTTACCTATATGGTATGTGAAAATGCTTCATTTACCAAAAGGAAATACACTACACTTTTTACACATTTAATTTAAGAATCTTGTCCTTGCACCAACTGTTAACATGGTCAAACACATATTATAGAATTGTGGGTCACTTGAGAGACAGTGTGGAAGATCGAATAACAGCACATAATATACATCTGCAAATTTAGATAACCATGAACAAGGAGAGTTACCTGAATGTCTGAAAAATAGATTCAGACTCCCCTCCCTTCTTTGTTAAGCTTCTTCCATTGATTCTGCATTGCACCCCTTCTTTACTTTCTGTTACATTATCCTTCCTGTTCATAGAATATTCTTCCTAAACTTCTTTACCACTATTTCATTAACATTAGTGCTTTTGCCGAGGTCAGATTGAGATAAATTGTACAAGTCCAATCTGCTAAATACAGGATTTAGTGGCTGTGGGCACAATTAAAAGTGGATTTTTGAGTTCTGCACTGCACATTGTTTAGCCAACATAGTGGTATAGGAGTTCTAAAACATGGTGGATATAACACATTTAAAATTTCCATGTCTTGCTGTCTTCAGCTGTCTTTGACTACTTTTCTAACCTCATCATCCACTTTGGGTCATTTACCCCTTCTGTCCATGTTTCCCTTACAATCAGACTGTATTTTTGCCTAATATTAAATGCTCGATAGTTGTATGAATAGACCCCTTTTCCAAATGGTGTTTTTAATGCCACTTAGCATTACTATCTCCTTCTCCCACTGATAAATTCTTTCATTCTTGTAAAACTTCCTACAATATGATCACCTTCTGTCATCAATGAAATACATTTTGAAAGGTCTACATATGTTACATTGGTATCCTTACCTACCCAAGCTCCTTTTGCCTTTGTATCTGCAATATCCTATTACTGCCAAGTTTTCCATTATATTTTAACAAGCTATTTTCAACTCATCACCTGTACTTTTCCTTAAGTTATCTACTGTCAGTAATCTTAGTTAAAAGATGAGGTGTTACTTATTTAACATGATAGAACAAATGACAGCCAACCTAGCTGTCATATTGTTGACAATCAAAACTGAAGCTAAATTCTTAATGCTTTAACCATCATGTTTTGACAATGGTGTTTTTTTTTTCAATTTGTAAACACAATATTATGATTATTGCTGGCTGCAGTTATCAATGATCCCCTTCTCTCTGCTAGGTACTTGCATGAGGAGCATGCATTTTGACCCCTTCCACATGGCTGATGTAACTTTAGTCTAAACTCCATTTGTTAATGAGGAGTTGTGACTTTATGTTAATCATGCAAAGACGTTTCCAAAGGTTTGGTGTGAAATAAATGCAAGTTGCAGAATATTAATAATGCTGAGACAAAAACTAAAGTGTAGCAGAAAGGCTATATGGCTAAACAACAAAATCAGCTTTCTTTGAAATGAGTGCTGTCAAAAATAAATAACAAACACACACTGTCAAAACAAAACAAAAATTTAAAATAGCAGTTTTACAGGAGAACAAGCCCATCTGCAAAACCACACCCTTGCATCTTTTAATGTACTAATTTCAGGACCACTCTGTCTTGTTTGGAGGCAAGGAGAAATTACCTTGTCCCTACTAGTAAATAATCTTACTCTGTTAAATTGCCCATTTTGATGAAAAAAAACAATTAATGAAGCTTGTTCTATGATTCCCAGTATTTCAGAACACATCATGATGCTCAGCAGTGAACCAGAAAGAAAACATGTGAAAGCATAAAAGGATAAAGAGCTGTCAATATATTGCATTTTGAAGGATATGATGAGATGTAGGATGGAGATCACTTTAGTGGCCATTTACATCTTGACAGTACACACCTTTCAACCTTACCTCCTTTTTTAAGGTGCAACAGACCAGTCATACAAAGAGTCAAGATGGGTACACCCATCCTGTTGTCTAAGGAATACAGTGTGTGTGTGTTGCATTACTTAATTTGGAATGGAGGTTTATTCCAGAGAAGGGGTAAGCATTGCATGACAAATCTGCCTCTACACCATGTTCTATTTATTTGCTGAAGCAGGTTTAGATCCCTGATTCTACTGTGAAACAGACTAGTTGATTTGTGGAGATATAGAAGGTCTTGGTCTACTGTGTACTTAATGGCCTGAAAGGCAAGGTAAGCATAACCAGTAAAGAGTCTGTAGGATACTGAATAAAAGGATAGTGCTTCCAGCCTCTCCTGGCAGCTCTTTTCTTTCATTCCTGTGACATTTTCAGTAATGAACCCCTGAGATCTTTCCAGTTGCTTGATATGCCTAGTACGGTATATCCCAAAAGGGGCTATGTATTCAATAATATGATTTGATCAATATGGAATATAGAAAGGTAAGAACTTCTTTGGATTGTGAACCAAAGGCAATAGAATTATCTACCCAAAGCTCAAGGTCTCTCATAGCATTTTCATTGTAAAGTGGGGTGCTGTCTATACTATATGATGGATGAAGGAAAATTTTACCATATGCAGCAATATCACTCTTTTTAGCATTTAATTTTACACCATCTCTTTGATCACCAGCTGCTGACAGGGGGATCTAAGGATAACACTTTACAATCTTCCACAGACTTGGTTACTCAGAAATCCTCATTTGAAATTTTGAGTTCTGTAAAGTAGATGCAGAATAGTAGGGGTCCCATTACATATCCCTGAAGAACACCAGTGGTCACCTTCATGTTTGCTGAGGATGCATCTGCCACCCTCACTAAATAGGTTGCATCCATCAGCCAGTTTGCTAGGGTGTATGATAACAGATCGAATACACTAAATATCGAATGGCCAGAAAACTGAAAACTCTGGTGATAGAAACTCGTTTTATGAGATCATGGTACAGTGCAAATTGGGAAATTTGCCCTTTCCTCACTGTAGTGCGATCTCAGAGTTAGTATATATATTTAGTGGGGGTGTGTGTGTGGGTTTCTATTACCTGCATTTTTGATTTTCCAGCCATTTGATATTTCGTGTATTCAATCTGTTGTCATAGACCTGTTTGGTATCTACCTTACTATGTAGGGATCAATTTAGAGATCATTCAACTTATTTATTATGATAGTATATGGTATTTTGTCTAAAGCTTTTGCTGTATAACCATAGTCCACAGCTTGCATTACCATCTCAAAAAAAGATCGATCACATTCATTTACAGGCTGTACTATTTTTATTTTATTTATTTAACATTTGTTTACCAGGAAAGTCCGACATGGAATGAGCCAATTTTCAGCTGAGACCTGGGGAGAAATGCTCCAGATGCGTGTCTTTCTAACATGGGAGGAAACCAGAACACCCAGAGGAAACCCACAAGAACACAGAGCAGACATGCAGACTCCACAGAAAAGGCACCTCAGCTGGGAATGAAACTGGAGAACCTCTTGCTGTGAGGTAACAATGCAAACTGCTGCACCACTGTGCCCTTAACAAAGCAGAACTGCTGAGCATCAAGCCTTACAAGATGCTGGATATCATAATTAACATTCCATGACTTTGCAAATCAGATATGTCAGGCTAATGAGTCTGTTATTTCTAGGGTCAGTGGTGTTTCCACTTTTTTGAAAGGCATCACTACAGCAGTGTATCATAATTTGGGAACAAAACTGGTGGCTAAGCTCATTTTAAAAAGCTGGAGGAGCAAGTCCACTAGGGTGTGTTTTATATTGTTTATTATGTATCTTGGTATATTATCAGGTCACGCGGATGATATATTTTTTGTTTTGGAGAACTCCTTTAGCAAATTTTCTTTGCTTATCTTGTAGGGTTTCAGATTCTATGGGATATGTGAGCTTAGTACAGTTGCTTCACAGGTGAAATTTGTACTGAATTTGTTGGCTAGTAGGTTGGCTATATCTGCTGTATCCAAGAAGGTAGTGCCATTTTGGATACGTTCTTAGCAACATTGGGTGTTATTCTTTAGTTTCCTAAGGCAACAAAACATGTTTTGACACTGTAACCCTAGTGAAGTATATGAAATTAGATATTTTTTCTGAGATGGTTATGTGAGTTCAAAAGTTCAGGTGATTTATTTGATGAGAATGATGAGATGGAAAAAGAAATGTAAAGAGCAATGGAATAATGCGGCACATATATGCACTATGGAGTGGGTGAAGATTTGAGCTGAAACAAATGTTATTAAAATGAGAAAAGTAAAGACAGAAATAAATGACTCAAAAGGGCAAAATGAAAATGCAGATACCACAAACACAAATTCGGCTAAGCAAAGAATAACAACTAATAAAATATAAACAAGGAAGCTGGAATATGATTTGAGAGATTATAGCAGAAGTACAGCTTTTTGTGGAGAAATGAAAAGACAGAACTGTACAGGGATTTAATGTCTCGTATGAAAGCAAATGTATGAGCAGTAATGCTAATGACATAACAGTAGAAAAGGAGAACTGAACCAGAAACAGAAGAGGTTGTATGAATGAAGATCAACAGCAGCAATTATGTAGCAACAACTGCTGCAAAAAGTGGAATTTTCTTAAGACACAATACTCTTCAGGAAGGTATTTCAACAATATGGGGAAACAGAAAAGTAAATGATCATAATGAGGTACATTTTAATGATAATGCCATAACAAGTTGTTGTCCTTTGGGTTTATTTGACTGTATAGTTGATAAGTAAACTGGTTAGATAGGATGGTAGTTAATTTAACAGAACTGGAAGTTCCTAAAGTGACATTATCTTTTCTTTGTCAAAATTTGTTCCAACTAACCTGCCAAATTAGATAGAAATTTAAAAGAGCTGTATTGCTTTGTATGTAAGTTGAATTTAATATTTTATTTTTGAAAGGGCATACATTCATAGATAAGTACTAAGCTAACTGCTTTTGTGGGCCATTTTAAGCCTAAACAGCTTACCAAGGGGAATAGTCAAACCATGTACATTGTGTTTATAAGGCAAACAACTTGACCATTATGCCAAACCCCAACATTATGGCAATGTAATTGGGATAATGCCAGCCCAGCTATCTGGAATTTTGTAAATAATTATATGTCATTTGTGGATATTGATAAGATTTATACACACCTATATGTTATGTGTATATTAAACTACTGGTACAGAAGTGTGTGTTGAACAGGGATTGTACAGTACTGAGCTTCAAGGATGTGTCCACAGCGTACCCTACGGAAAAGAACAAAAATGTATATAAACTATATACCTGTGAAAAAGTATGTGTTAACAGTAGAAACTGGAAAAATACAGAGTTAACTTGCAAAACTTCAAGAAAATAAGTTGAAATTAAATTATTTTACAATTGTTAGAAAAGTTAGTTGAAATGTAGGAAGGAGACAGGATGTCTAGAAGTAGAATGCCTTCTGCATTGTTTTGTAAGCGTTTTATCTTTTTATGACTTCCAGGATCTGCAAAAATCTGAGAGATATGTATTTCTCACATAGAGATGTTAAATCCTATTAGTTTCTGGTTTAACCTGGGAACTGAAGGCAGGTGACAAAAAGTGATGTCATCCAGGCTAACTCAGCAGTAAAATGTGATATTAATTTAAGAACTCTCTTAGAGCGAGACTGAGCATTTTGTATCTTGTCTTGGACCTAGAAACATCCATTCAGCACTTCTGCTTGTGTGTTGCTCTGTAAGTAAGTTATTTAGGGTATAGTATCCTTTAGATATACATAGAAATATAGTAAAGATTAGTTTAGATTGTTTTCTGTATTTATTTGAGACTGTCCTGCAATGCTGTTTTAAAATATTTCCTGTGATTCTGAACTCTGCAGTCACTGTGTTGATTGAGTATTGTCTTGTTCTTTTATTATTTATTATTAAATATATTTAAACCTATCTTTACAGGTGTTATTTGTGAGACATACCTAAGCTCTTAGAGTATTTAGATATGTATTTGGTAACACTGTATAGGCTACTCCTAAATAGCCTTGCAAGTCTTGGTCACACTTACCATTTGGATAATAGTAACATTTCACAGTAGGATTGGTCACATTTTGGTAAGGGCCTTAAAGTAGGTGATAAGAGGTTCAGGTTGCAGTGATATCTACCTTATAGTGTGGGCATAAAGGGGTATAGCTAGTAAACCTGTGCCAGCCTTTTCCAGGTATGTGCTTGTGTACGAAACAAATCTCAAAGAGCGCACGTGTGTGTGTGTGTGTGTGTGTGTGTGTGTGTGTGTGTGTGTGTGTGTGTGTCAGCTACTTGGGCAGGGAAAAAAAGCACTGGTTGGACAGAGAGTGTTGCGACAACTTGGCTTGGAACCCTGTCTAAGCACTCAACTCTACAGCTATGCCAGTGGGGAGTCTTATTGGGGATCTGGAGAAAGAGGGAGAGACCAGCCCCAGACTGACTGTCATCTCTGTGTGCTCTTAAGGGAAATTGTACTTTACTGTCTGTGTACTGGTCACCCTCCCATTGTGTACGTCCCTCACTGTTGCCAATGGTGATAATTGAGGCTCCTTGATTACTAGGTCAGGGCAGGGGCATCAAAGTAATAATAATAATAGTTGTAACTATGATAATAGTGGCTCACGTTGCTCTTATTACGTGTGTAAGTGATGAATTTCTTTAAAATCAAAACTGAATGTTATCCTCCTTTTTAACTCTACAATAAAGAAGTTTTATGAAGTAGTCCAATATAATGTTAATAAATATTTTAATGTTTTTGATAAATGCAGTAATGGCTATAGTTTAAACTAAAATGAATGGTTGACATTAAAAGAGTTACAAAATAATAATAGTATAATACTGAAACTTACAGATAAAGGTAAACGTGATTTTATTGAATTCTGAATATTATTTTCAAATGTGTATGGATCATTTAAGTAATGATCAAATACATGAAGAAATGAAAAAAATAAGTTTATTTTAAAGCATTAGATATTATAACACAATATATTATTAAAGGTGCGGGACATAACATTTTGAAGCACAATATATAGTGGTAGTGGAACCTAATACATCTTGTTTTTATTGCTTCCTAAGTGACATAAAATCTACTGAATCCTCCAATTAAGTCCATAGGTTCTGGATATGCCAACATCCTGGAAAAAGTAGGATTTTTTAAACAAGGTTTTAATTCCGCATGTCATGAAATTGCATTCTTATGTTAATGACTTTATTGATTTGATTTTAAAAGTTCAAAATATACACTTGCAGCCAGGTAGTTGTCGATATTTATTTTGTTTATTTAAATGTGTTGACCTGGTAGTAGGTTTAAAAATCAGTATCTTAATATTAATAGACAGAAATATTACTATCAGAAACATTGTTATTTCATACAAGAGAAAGCAGGATGTCATACAATATGAGATTCAAACATACTTTGTGAGATATGCAGATAAAATTTGTACAAATAATAATATCCAAATAGAGTTTTCACAAGGACACTGCTGGACAATGAGGAAGAAATGTTCATGAGTATGTCAGAGACAGACTATGGCCAAAATGGGACCTAGGTAGGATAATGGATCAGGGCCCTCCACAACTATTCCATTGTCCTATTACTTTACTTGGCTGTCTCTCACCAATTACCATAAACAATGTTCAAACCTGTCATACTATTTTTTTACTTTTATGGTGACTACATGTTTGATTTAAATGTTTATTTCAAATTTTATAGGACAAACACTGATGACAGTTTGCTAAACAAAACAGGCTCACATTGAAAACAGACTTAGGATGGGAAACAATAAACTCCACTTCCCTTCAAACTCACAATTCATTAAAATGCATTGAAACAGACATTCATTAAAATGCATCTGGCCAGTGGCAGATTATATGTACAATTGTATTCACAGATTTCTTCTGAAACACAGCAAATATAGATACATTGCTGACTGCATCATTTTTAGATGTCTGGAAAAAAAAGCGATCAAATCACATATTTTAAATTTGTTTCTCACAAAACACACAGTAGCCAAAATATTCCAACTTAGTTCACACACACACACACACACACACACACACACACACACACACACACACACACACACACACACACACGCACACACATGCAGACCAGTCCTGCAAAGCCAGATTAAAGACTGTTTAAAATGAAAAGATAAGAGAGGCTCCTCAGTAGCAGTTATAGCCACTTTTTGACTGCACACTCCTTACTGTTATGAAGAAATACAGTACATGTACTTTATTGGTAGCTTTGAATGAATTACATGAACTTATATAAAGATTACTATCATCATACTATACGATCAAGCCATGTGTAGCACAGTGTAAAAAGACAATATTTGTGGGAACCTATGAAATATTAAGCACCTGATAACATGCTAAGTCAATACTGATAACATGCTAAGGTTTCTGATGGAAAACAGCTTAGCATTTTGGTGTCCCATCTACAAAGGCAGCGCAACCCTTGAATAATAAATTGCCTCTATTATATTAAAAAATGATGTGTTGTTGATACTGCCATAACATTTCTCAAAACAGATTAGGTATTCAATGGGGAATAGCTAGAGATTAAGAGCAACAGGTTCATAGTTAAACATATAATCCTGAAAATCATTATGGAATCTAGCCCAAATTTCAAATTGCTCCATACTACTGTCTGGTTAAGTGACTTGCTGAAAGTCACACAGTAGGTAAGG
Organism: Protopterus annectens; assembly: GCF_019279795.1. Classification (NCBI taxonomy): domain Eukaryota; kingdom Metazoa; phylum Chordata; order Ceratodontiformes; family Protopteridae; genus Protopterus; species Protopterus annectens. The sequence goes on from NC_056741.1 coordinate 1,953,069,886, forward strand.
GAATGTGGAAAGATGCAAACCCTGCACTCCTACAACAAGACATAGCTCATTAACTTGTCAGACCATAGCTCATTAACATGTCAGACCTCTGCACTAATTGCCAGGGTAATGTTTTTTAAGTACTGACATCCTTTACAATCTGATCATGCAGACAGGAGTGTGTCACAGTAATCTACAACAAAAGCTACATAATGGATGCTGAAGATCAGATGGTTCTGCTCAGCATTCCAGATCATGCAGAATACATGACCTGACAAAAAATCCCTTTGCAGCTGCTGGACACTGTAAAGAAGATACTGCAAAAATATATTACTAAAATGCAACATGTTAAGATTATATTTCACAATCCAGACATAGTATTTTTACTGCAATAAATAAAGCAAAGCAGTTAAAGACAATATAAATGCTGAATCAGCTTTTGTTCAGCAAACCACAATTCATACAAAAATGAGATAAATTATTACATTCACCATACTATTTTTTGGGGGGCGGGGTACATGACCTCCCTATGTCTACTCTAACATTAAGAATAGGTATCCCATCTGACATCACTCAGTACAGCTCTGACCTTCTTAAAAAATTGCTAACAATGCAATATTGTAGCAGAATACACCTGCAGAGTCAAAGTGCCAAATCACGGACAAATGTGGCCCTGTATGCATTGTAAATATTCAGGCACCTGGCAGCCATACCAAAATCTCATTACTTGGCTGTCTCTTACAAATTATTGTAAAAACCACTGTTCAAACCAGTCAGTGTATATATTATTTTCTTCTTTACTTTTACAATTACCATAGATATTTGGATTTCATTTAAGACTTTTATTTCAGATTTTACAGAAAAGCAAAACACAAACAACCATTATTTATACAAAAACAAAACACTCACATTGAAAACAGACGTAGCAAGAGAAAGACTAAACTTCTCTTCCCTTGAAAATCACATGCAGTGAAAATGCATCTGGCAAACATGCCTACACAAATAGTGTATACAGAAGTACTAACTGATGTCTATGTGAAGAGTGCATAAATTCAAATGCTTTTGCTAACAGCTTGGGACAGCCCACTGCATATGTCCTTTTTCTGGAGCAACCCAGGAGTACTGTCTTGTGAAGTAATTTGGCAGCCTCAGATAGAAGAAAAATGAAGGCTGAAGGAATCATACCATGTACTGCAAGAAACAAGTCTTTAACAGCTTGCAGCATTACACATCCACACTAAGTGCTAGACAAACTAATGTAGCCCAGGCACACTGCAAAACATGTACCTATAAAATCAAGCTAAATAAAACACACACACACACACACACACACACACACACACACACACACACACACACACACACACACACACACACACACACACACACACATACTCTCACTGCTGCAAAATACTCAGATAGCGACTGCTGTAAATTCTCAGTGTAGTTGGTGTAAACAAAAAGATGAATCACTAGGCCTAACTTCAACCGTGATGCATCATAATGCTGCCTAAATCAAAATAATTCTTTGAAGTGAGAGTGTGTGCATATGCCAGACTTCTGCTCTATGTTCATGTGTTTTAAACCCAGAGCAGTCTGGATTTTTTACAAAATAATGTGACATAAAAACTAATGTTATATGGCCAAGGCCAGGGCCCCCCAGCAAGCATCAGACTCAAGGCAATTGCCTAGGTGGTCATGTGCAAGATCCGGCCCTGGATTATGTAATAATAAATGAATTGGATGCCATATGGTAGAGTATAAAACATGATATTGGAAAGATGAGAGACAGGAAGGCTTAGATTGTGTCTTTCAGTCAGGTGGTAGTGGACACTTACATAGTTTGTCATGGAGGTAATGACAGCAAAGGGTTTTGAGGAAGTTTGTTTTGGATTCTATTAATCTGCATTTGATATGTAGGATGTTCCAGGCTAGTGATGCTGCATAGTACTATAGTGAATTTTTTGATTTAAAGACAGATTCCAGAACATTTTCTTCTGCTCACAAGTGTCTGTGGAGTTTATTTTGTTATATTATGGTAGCCATGGATGGACTTTTATTGTATTGGTGTAATATAGAGTGAGTCACTTTTAATTGTGAATATTTAATGAGACTGGGAAGTTCTAACCACTGTAGCTTGTATAAGGCTGCACAATGATGTGTTCTTGAGGGTAGAGCATTGGCTAATCTGGTTATTTTATTACAGCTTTGGGTGAACTTGTTTACCTGAAGTGCAGGAGATCAGTAGATATGAGAGAGGCATATGTTAGAGTAGATAGGAGATAAGTGGCAGAACCATTGCTGCTAGAGCCCATTAGAAAGTTTTTGATCCTTTATAAGTGGGATGTTTCTGATTGATCTTTTTAATGATGTATTGGATATGTATGCCATATTTGAGTTGATTATCATTTGTGATCCCTAGCAGTTTTACATGTGGGATGGTATCTACTTTTATATTTTGGGATTAAATTATACTGAGTGTAATAGCAGTCGTGTTCTTACAATGGAAGAGAAGAGGTTAAATTTTGGGTGGGTTTAGTATTACACTGTATGTTTCGAGCCAATTTTCAAATGAACTATATACATCTTGCATAAGATTTTACAGCTCATTATGGAGGTAACTACATATATGAGAGCAGACTCATTGGCATATTGAATTATTTTGGATGAACTTGCAGCTGTGTGAAGCTTGATGATGAATGTCCTTTGTGCGTGATTATTTTTCTGTATACTGTAGTATTACTGCATTATTGTTGTATTTCCTGTATACACATCACTGCTTCTGTGATGTTTGAGGCATACAATGTGCATGTGGTCATTGCTGTTTTATAAAGCTTGACAAGTCAATACTCTTTTCTACAAAAAACATGATTTTGAAACACCACTTAACAGGATGGCCATGTGGCCACATGGCTTTTTGTTCCCCATGAGTTATAATTGTATTTTCGGTATAGACACATATATTGGTCTTGGTTACATGTTGTTGGGAATACTACTACTAATACTAGTACTACTACACTGTACTTAGATTCCTTTCTTGGCTTCCTTTCTTCCTATTTTTCTTCTTTTTTTTAGGCAGGGGGGGCAATACACTGCTCTTTCTAGTGTATACTGTATTGATGATTGTTGTAATCCATTATACCCCATGGATTTTACTGTTAATGTGACACAGAAGAAATACCACACTGAAAATGGTATCTGGTGCTCTCTTTATACTACGCATTTTTAAATAACTGGGTAGACACTGTGCAGCACCTTCCTGAATCCTTGTAAATCATCCACTACATACTTAAAAAAGGCATTATGAACATCCAGTTCTGATTAATAATATGAAACACAATGCATAGTTATTGTAAAGAAAATTAAAACACTGTCATCTATGTTAGCATGTCTGGCAGGAAATTTGTGTATATTCTTAGATTAACTTGTATTGCATGCCAGCATGTCTAATTGTGAAAATGTAAACAGGTTTTAAAATGTTGAGTATCTCCCTGCTTATACAGAATGTTTAAAGGACGTTGTCAATGTTCTGATACATTTCTAATTGCATACGTTTGTAAGAGAGATTCTAAAATGCAAACTATTTGCAGAGAATCAGCTGAACAGTAGGTGATTTCATTAGAATGTTCCTGCATTGTTAGGTGATTATTTGAACAGCTGATTGACAGGAAAAGAACTTTTTCAAACAACTCACTGTTATTTTTCAAATAAGACAGTTGAGACTGTTAAGCTGAGCAGTTTGTTTACAGCAGCTGTTAGTGAAGGGTGCAGTCAGAAGATAACCAGAAAAAGGACTCACCAGAACTGTAAGCCTGACTTTGCCTTGCTGTTGTGTTTTAGATTAGATCAGGGACAGTATTTTCTAGTTAGATTAGGAAAGTTTAGTTATTTATATAGAGTTTTTCCTAAGATGATGGACCTCTATCCTACAGTTTAATTTTCTATTTCTGGTGATTGAATTCTGCTGTTTACTGAAAGTTATTGATTTAAATTCTTGTAATCATTTTACTTATTATTAAACATTTTTCATTACTTTACATTGTAGCTGGAGAATCAGCGTTTTTTTTTTAGATATTAGAAAGTATTTATACATATTTGATACTCCCCAGGTAGCCTCAACTGCCTGGCTGCTTCTGGTCATAGCTAGCATTTATTTTAATATTTCATTTTTAATAACTGATTCACCCTTTGAAGGGCATGTAGATCTGTCTGACTCTGGTGGCAGCATTACCATTTGTATTGGGAAGGGGACACAGCTGGAAATCTATGGCATGCTTCTCATAAGTGTTTGAGTGTGTGAGATTTAAATGTATTTTGAGTGTGAATGAGTCAGAGGTCTTAAACTGGAACACATTGCTCTTAAGTGCATAGTAGGGGATTTCATTTGGGGTGGACAGATGTATGTAGTCTAGTCCCAGGAAAATAAAGCATGTTGCTGTTGTGCTCTTAAGGGAAATTGTGGAATTTTATTCTTGTGTGCTCTATGCTCTGGTGTTTTCTGTGATGCTCCCACACTGAAGTCAGTGGTGAGGATTGAGGCTCCTTAATTATTGACCTGGGTTTTAAGTGGGGGACATCACATTATTGTTGGCAGTCCAGTGGGATATTGGCTGGATGTCACATTTATTGTTGGCAGTCCAGTGAGATATTGACTGAACGTCACAGTTATATTAAATTAATCGTAACATTAACTGCAGTCTTTACGAATGTCTGTGGAGTCAAGTGTTTTACAAACATATATACAAGAAGTAATGCTAAAATGCCAAAATGCTAAATTCTATGCTTATAAGGGCCTCTGGGCCAATAGCCCAGTATCATCCTATGAACCTACGAATCTAATTGTCGGAGCTTATATTGTTTGATGACTAGGCCATTTTTAACTTTAAAAGCTTTATTATAAGCACCACACCCACATTACTTTGATGACATAGTTTACTCCAGATTTGTTAAATCTGGTATTGAAGAGCACACGATTCCATTGTTAAATTTGTTTCTATTCCATTTGTTTCTATTCCATTTTCATTGTGCAGTAGATTTTCTGTTTGAAAAGAAGCTGATACTGTAGTATCATTTAACAATAATGTAAAAAGTAGTAAAAATTAACCCAGCAAGAAACCTTTCATTCTATCTATTGCAGTAAAAGTGTGCATGAGGATCTAATAACAAACTGATTTACATTTATTGGGAAAGAAACAAAAGTTAAGTAAAATCTGATACTGATGAGTAAGAAACTACTTAGGTTAACATCCAGCATCTGTTTGACATGTACTTAGACATTAAACTGTCCCCTTAGGTGCATTTCCTCCATTTAAAAGGGCCTTTTAGTTCTACAGATCATAAGTTATGAGTTTATTTTTAATGGTTTTGATATACATGTGGTTAAGTCTCTGATGTAGTTTCCTTCTTATGTGAAATGGGCTATGAAGCAAATAACTTTTATTGCCCATTTATACAAATGATCTCATAAGGTTCCATCCTTAGTTCCCCATTATTTATGACTGTTAATAATTTGAGTAATGGCCAAAATATAAATAAAGCACTTTTTTATTCAGAGAAAACTAACATCAATTCTACTTCTTTACAGATGGGGGCATTTTCCACTGCAAAATGATACTGTTGCAACACAAAATTGTATTTTGCAGTTCATATTGTCTTGACCTCATAGTTGATGATATCATGTCAGTCCAACATTTACTGCCAAAATGCCGATGATGAGGTCTGAAGGTCTGACATGAGTCAGAGCACCCACAGACAAATGGCTTCTGGAATAGGTTGATTCTCTGTAGTGTATGAGATGTTATTAACAGATGAGACAACATTTTGACTGGAGGGAGATATGCCTAAAAGACATTGCCTGATTTGCATCAAGTGCATGTGGACAATTGTGCGGCCAGCAGCTGGGACTTTCTGGTGTTCTCTGTGATTCATAATGGCTTGAACAGTGGCAAAAGATACTTTCCTCAGACTTATAGACTCCTCTGGGGAGATCTGTCTCTAGCCTTTTAAAGCATGTGAGATCCAATCCTCTTTGAACTCCTATTCCATCACAGAACAAATGGTAGAATAAACACCAGGTTAAATGAACTAAACATTCATCAACAGATATTTAAGACATGTGAGTATGATAAATTTATATTCAAACATATCCCTCATCTGTCTATCCCATAGCCTTAGGTGCACTTCAACTAGTGAAATGCACTTAGTGAACAAACTGGAGGCTGAGGTGAGGCTAAATGGCAGTGTTTATAACTGAACATGACTGAATCCGATACAGAAATGAAGGAACCTCTTTGATTCTTTTTGCCACTTTGATGTGGTGATAGACACCATGGAAGTCCAAAGAGCACATCTAGTCTCTTCTGAATGGGCAGAGGAGCATTGGCTGCATCATGATCATGCAACAGGCCTATTTTGGAATAAACTTGTTTAGGCCAAGTCCAGAATGGGCCTGAGGTCCTTCTTTGGTATGAGAAAAATGTGACTAAAAATTAATCCCTTGCCAATGTGTTGGCACCTCTTAGGTTTTCTTTTTGAATGAAGTTCAATGTCTCTTTTCTTGCCAAAGCCTTCTGATGGGATGGAACATCTGGCAGATAATGATAATAAAGTCCACAAAGGAATACATATGAAATTGTATAGCATCTGAATATGATGGTCATTAACCACTTGTCCTATATGATGACCATTCATACAGACAGGTGTAGGTACAAGCAACTTTGAATTCTACCTTTGTTGGACGGACAGAACAGGTCTTATACTGAGGGAAATTAACTTTAGGAAGCCTGCAGCACCAAGAAAATATCAGTCTGGGACAGGAATGTGATATAAACAAACTTGAGCAGGAGGGAGTGTATAAATATTGGGGAATTGATGAAGGATTGTCAATAAAACATGAACAGATGGGAATAAAACTTAGTAAGGAACATTTCAGACAACTAAAATTAATACTGAAAACAACCCTGACATAGAGGAACAAAGTTCAAGCTATAAACCAATTTGCTCTTCCTGTTCTAACTTACAGTGTTGGGGTGATTGACTGGTCCCAAAAAGTATTGGATCAATTGGATGGGAAACCAAGAAAAATGATTCATGCTTATCAGATGATCATTAAAAATCAGTGTATACCAAGATTATATATTCTCTGTTATGAAGGAGCTATGCACCCCCCCCCCTCAAAGCTGATTACATGTATAGATCTGCAGTCATAGGACTGCATACATATGTGCTGACCTTACAAGATTCAAACATAGTGAAAGTTTTAAAACACGAGAAGAACAGGTCTAAGATGACTTCCTTACTTAGTTTACCAGAAGCATATTCCCAGTCAACTGGGAATGGAAATCAAACCAGAAGTAGATAAAACTCAGCCACCAACTGAATGTGCCAAAAAACAAAAGAAAGAATATAAGATGAAGGATCAGATGAGAAGGCAAGAAATGTGGAAAATGCATAAATATAGTCACAAGTATAGAAAGCTCTTGGAACAATCTCATGTTGATCAGGATCGAACACAGGAATGGTTAAGGAAATGTGAATTTAACCCAAAAGATGAAAGGTTAATATGTGTCACCCAAGACAGTGGACTACATACACATTGGTTTACAAAGTCCATTGAACATGTGGGAGAAACAGACAAATGTAGTTTTTGTAAAACAGAATTGGAAACAGTTGCACATCTTGTTGCTGGTTGTGATATACTAATGGGAGGAGGACTGTACACTGAAAGGCATAATAATGTGCCAAGACTGTTGCACTGGGGATTGTGCAAACATTATAACATTGAAGTAGCTGAACAACACTGGAAACATGAGCCACAAAGCATTATAAAAATGAAGTTTATACCACATGAAATCATCCATTACCAACAGTTTGAAAAATAGATGTGAGAAAACCAGATCTAGTAATCCATGGAAGAAGACAAAAGTAGCATTGATCATTGAAATTACTACACCCAGCGACTACAGTCTCTTATGTACAAAGAGACACAAAGTAATAAAATATCAGGATTTTCAGACAGAAACAGGGGCAATGTGGAAGAAGAATACACAGACAGTTCCAATAGTAGTAGGAGCAGTGGGTCTTTTAAAAAAAATTTACAGTTGTACTTAGATATGTTACAGACACATGTAACTCCATATGAATTGCAGAAGGAGTCATTACTGGGCACATTGTGAGTGCTACAAAGAATACTTTTGACTAACATTAAAAATTGAAACAATATTAATTTCATGAACTTTAATCATACGTTGACTTAAGAATGGGGTCCATTCCCATCATGGTATTAGAAACCCAAAAGTACTTGGAGAAATTAAAAAAGGGCTAAATATATTATGCCTGAGTTGGCTGTGTGGGGGTCCCCTCTACTACTACTAAGTCCTTGTCTGCAATAATCAATGGGGGTTCAAAAAGAGAGATGATTACATCGGAAAGTAAAGGATAGAAGCATTGCTGGAACTGAAGTCACTCTGAAATCTTGGTGAGTACCTTCATGTGGGGGACCCTACTTTTGCAAAAATCTCACCAAGACTGAAATCTTGGTGGGTGCCTTCACATGGGTGGACCCTGCTTTCACAAAAATCTCGCCAAGACAACACTGATGTATAGGCTATATCTTATATAGGATATATCATGGAGAGAGGTAGGTTAAAAAAAAAAACACAGCTGAGTGCACAAGTCCCTGAATATAAAATGTCCAATCCTGGTGTGTGCACTGGTGCCAGGACCAGAAAAAATGGCAGCGTAGAATCCTAAAAATACAGAAACATTCCTACAATGGTGCTAGTTCAGGTTCAGGGGAGGATGACCCCCCCCCCCCCACCATTGTAGAAGAAAGTAGTAGTCCACAAAAATCACAAAAAACAATAGGGAAGTAAATATTGTCAGAAGAAATAACCAGGGAATTCTTATGGCTAGGCTTGTATAGGCCTTAGGGCCAATAGCTTAGTACCATCCTATGAACCAAAAAAAGAGTCATAAATATAACAGAGTGGACTATTGAGGATAAAGAAAAAATCATGTATTGTTACTATTATGCAAGAAGCTCAGAATTTTGCAGATAGAAGATATTCAAAAGGACTGAGAGAAATTAGTGGAAAGAAAGATGCTTGCACAAGAAAAATTATCTAAAGCTTCAAATGCAAATTTGTATTCATCAGTACAACAGATCAGTGAAAAACATTAGAATAGATGGACAAATAAACTTTGGGCTGCCTTGAAAAAGAAGTGACAGAGGAAGTGCAAAAATGATAAGAACAAAACCCAGAGAGTTGTGAGGTATAAAAAAGAAATATGAACATGGGAAAGAAAAAGAGATCAGTAAAGCAGACGTTAAACAGAAACTGAAGTTATGGAAAACCTGCAAAGTGAAGGATTTAGTATAGGAAGTCTAACACATGGTATGTCATAGCATAATGAAGCAATGAGTCCCCAAATTAATGAGAAACAGGTGGGAATGGGAGACATTCAGAAGAAGAAATATGGACATGGAAAGAAAAAGAGATTTGATATGGTGCAATATTTATACAAAATCAAAAGCAAGACTAATCAATACAAAGAAGCAGCACCAAAGATATTTGAAGAGAAACACGGCCAAAGACGCCCAGATATAAAAAATGTCACTATACAAAAACTAAGAAAACAAAGGGGGAAAGAAGATAAGAATATCAGTAATGGAGAAGTTAAAGAAATAGAAACTGAAGTTATGGATTACGTGCAAAATGAAGGATTTAGTGCAGATAATCCAACTCAAGCAATGTCACAGCATGATGGAACATTGAATCCCCAAACTAAGGAGAAACAGGTGGAACAGGAAGCCTCTGGTCACTTGCCACATGATGATGCTATGGTGCCTTCAGTATAACCAGTACAGAAGTTCAGATGAAGTTGCACAGCAAGATAAGGAGCAGGAAACAGTGGCAACTTTGATGCAGTAAATGTTGTGGCATGATGGGCCAATGAGTTCCAATGTACAGGAGCAATGGATGAATGCAGCTGAAGAAGATAAGTCACAGGAAGACATTCTGTAACTTTCTGTAGAATAGCTACAGGAAACAGCAAAGAATGTGCTCTCATTTTATAAGAAGATGATCTAAGGGAAGATGCAATTTAATATAGATTGATAGATATATTAAGACTGATGAAGAAATATAGTACGGAAAGTAAATAAGACCCAAAATGTTAGCCTGATAAAACAGATGAATACAGTAAATAAGACGATTAAAAGAAATTCATGTGATATAGCAGAATAAATAGGGTTTTTTACTGTACAACTAAACTAATAATACATACATTTTTACACAAAAAATACAGAGCAATATGGGAAAAAAGGGAATAAATAAAATGCTTTCATGGAAGTACCAAAAAGAAAAACTATGAATCAATTAAGACAAGGGGCTGGATTCAATGAACCCTACATGCCTCGCTAAAATTGTATGCACATTGCAGCTTGATGCACAAATGATAGCTCGTTGGTTTGTATTCAGTAAGCGTCTCTACCCAATGTATAGAACTGTGCAAACATGGTAAACATTGTGGCATGTTAATTACAACATAAGTAGCTGAACTGTATGCTAATCAACTAATCCAAAATGGCAGAGCTATTCCACAAGCTATAAAGCAATCATGTACACTTAGTGTAGCCTTGAATTCCAAAACCTATTGGAATCCAACCATGGAAACTACACAAGAGGGAAAGAATGTTAGGGGCTCCTGTTGCTCTTCTGCATGTGTATGTGCAAAATGTTCAAGTCTATGCTGCTGCTGTTGTTGATAGACCTCTGGCAAGATGAAGAAGGGTGTTTATACCTCATTTAACTTTTCATGGTCTGAATGAGGTAGAAATAATAGAGTGCTACAGGGTGGACAGAGACACACTCCAGGAACTCTGCAACCTCTATCATCCTCAACTGAGAGCAACGGCAAACCAAGGAGAACCAATACCTGTGGAGACCAAGGTATGTGTAGCACTCAGAATTTTAGCTACATAAGCCTTCCAGAGAACAACAGGGGACATGCTGGGTGTGTTACATGCATGAGCATCCAGTATCCTATATCAATTCCTGAATGCTATGCTACAGGATCCCAGTGACTATATATATATATATATATATATATATATATATATATATATATATGTATATATATATATATATATATATATATATATATATATATATATATATATATATATATATATATTTTCCCTATACCCTCAAGGACAGAGCTAAAACTATGCAGGATTTCTACACCGTAGCACACTTCCTGAAGTCTTGGGTGTCATAAACTACATTCACATTGAGATCAAAGCATGATGCAGGGAACAAGAAAGGATCTACACAAACAGGGAGATCTACTCCATTATCTGCCAGGTCATATGTATCACTAAGGGAAACATCCTGAATGTATGTGATGGCAACCCTGACAGTTACCATGACTTCTACATCTGGCACAACTCACAGCTCTACCAGAATTTTTCTGGGGGGGGGGTATCCCACAAGGCCATTTACTGGGGGATACAGGGCATGCACTAAAACCATGGTTAATGACACCCATCATAAATGCACACACAACCCCCATGGAGGAAAGTTATAATAAGGCACACTCAAAAAAGAAATATGATAGAGCATATGTTTGGGCTTCCAAAATCATGGTTTTGGAGCCAAGATACATCAGTGGGCCCTGCAGCATGATCCCAGTACTTGTGCCAAAATAATCACTGTCTGTTCTATAGCTGAAAAAGGAAAGCAAACTCTCCGCTTAGTAGACTTCTCACCAAAAAGTAAGGAGAATGAATAGAAAACTGTGAGCGTTCTAGCCACGATGTGTATCTTCTTCCAATAGCGTAAATATTCAAACAGCAGACACGATATAAAAAACAATGCCAGTTTATTAAGAAAATGATGAGCGCTTTCGTGTAGTACTAGCTACGCTTCTTCAGATAACTTTTACAAACAAAAAACGCATTTAAATATCTGATATGGCGGGAATATTCAACTATTAACAACAATTATACAATTATGTTAAAGTGCTAGCATCAAAAAACTTGATTATTAGCATTCCATAGAAGACTTGTTCAGAAATCTATTCAACTACCTATTTTAAAAGCCAGCAATAAATATGAATAGGTGCAAATAGCTGGATATAGCACAATTTATGTTCAAACAGCTTGCGAGGCTATGATACTTACGTAGGTGAATGGATATATACGTGTGTATTCATGATTTAATACTCACAGTTGTCAAACAGTTATATATTTTTAACCGTATGATATTTTATATACATTAATACTTAATATACAAACTGGTCACATTTCTAAATGGTTTATAAACTTATGATTTATAATTTATATTCTATGCTAAACTTCTGTTATAATTTGTTTATTTCATAATCATTTAAAAATATATATACATAACTTATGTATAAAAATTATGTATGTTAAAATTTATTATATTTAAACATATGCTAGACTCAAGAGTAAAGTATGAAAAACACTGAGAGTATGAAAAATGTAGAAATATATAAATATAGATATAAAAAATATATATAAAAATGTGCAAAAAATATATGTATATCAAGCACTAATAATGTATTTAGTGCTGTATTATAAATTGAGAATTAAGGTGTTCAATGGTAGAACGTCAATCTAAGATAAAATATACATACATGCCTAAGAAATCATAACAAGATGGAAAATATGGACACTCAGGTATAATACTGCCCTTGTAAAAATAATAAACATGTCTAATGCTATCAGACTAATAATCGATAGTGAAATCTTTATATAAATAAGGATTCTAAATCAAACTTAAATATGTACAGACAACTAGTGATAAATAACTGTACTTCCTCTAATGAACTCTGATACATAGACTAATTCAAATGGATATATATCAAGACATAGTATAGAGACAAAAGGTATATATAGAAAATATAATCACTTTCTTACTATTAATACTGGTTTAATGGAAAGATAGTTGTTGATACCAGGGGGTAAATGTGCAGCTCATTTTATTATCCAGTTAAGTTCTGCCAGAGCTAACTCATTTTCTGCGTTGCCCCCTCTTCTATTACGTTGTACCACCTGCAACACTCTAAAGCTGAAACTGTGAGTAGGACAATCCAGGATGTGTTTTGCTAACGCATTTGTTTCATCTTTCTTACGGATGTCATGCTGATGATCATATATGCGAACACGTAATCTCCTTTTCGTCAGTCCTATATAAAAGGCTTGACAAGCCATGCAGGTTGCTAAGTATATAAGGTTTGTAGTGTTACAATTAGCATAAAAATAGGGGTAGAAAGTGTAATCTATATAAGGATGTTTATATATTTGTATTTTTGAAATATAATTACATCTATTGCAATGGTAACATGGGTAAGTTCCCTGGGTCAAAAGTTTATTCATTGTTACCTTACCTTCATTATTTGTAACATAGTGATCATTACATAAGATCAATTTCAAGTTGTCACTGTTTCTATATTGAAACCTGGGTTTATTTCCTACGATGTCCCTAATATGTGTATGCATAGTAAGAATATTCCAGTTACTTTTGACAACTTGCCGTATGTTGTTAATATCACTAGTATATTTTATGGTATAATTGATCATGTCATCTCTATTCCTAGTCCTATCAACCTTTTTATAATGTCGTTGACCTGTAGGTAGTATATTATGGTCAATATGTGTAGGATGTAAGTCACCCAAGACATCTTGTCTTATGCCTCTAACCATTTTAAGGTCATATCCCCTATTTTTGAATAGTGCTTCCAAAAAGTCTGCCTCCTTCTTCAAATCATCCGACTCTACACATAATCTAGAGATCCTGGTGAATTGGCTTCTTACTATTCCTTGGAAGGTGTGCCTAGGGTGCATACTATCGTATGTCAGGATGGCATTCTTCCAGACTGGTTTCCTATACAATGATGATGTAACAGTACCTTTACATGTTAATTTGAGCGTGACATCCAAAAAGTGTATTTCTTTAGGTGAATATTCTTTGGTAAACCTAAGAAAGTTGGTAGTAGTCTCTAGATACTCTAGAAATATGTCAAACACATCAATAGGACCTTCCCAGATGATAAGTATATCATCCACGAAACGTTTGTAGTATCTAACTGACTTAAACAACTCATGGCTGAACAGGTACAATTTCTCCCACCAATATACTACGAGATTGGTGTATGTATTTGCACAGGGGGTGCCCATGGCCACCCCCCATTGTTGAAATAACATGAATCGCCAAACAAGAAAACGTTGTTTGTAAGTATCGTTTCTAGTAACTGACAGACCAGTATATTTCTTGCATTGGTGAATGAAGTTTCCTTAGCCAAGAGTTCTCTGACGTATTGTATACCTATGTCATTAGGAATTGATGTAAATAGACTTTCTACATCTAATGTGACGAGAAAATACTGTGCTGATGTTTGATTAAGTTGTACAGTTTTTAAACTTTCTAGTAGATGATATGTATCCTTTAGGATGGATGGAAACTTGTTCACTACAGGTCGCAAAGTATTTTCCAGGAAAATAGATATATGTGAAGTTACCCAGCTATCCCCTGATACAATGGGTCTCATTGGAATGGGATAAATATGTTTGTGTATCTTGGGTATACCTTTGATAATAGGTATAACAGGATGCTGTATCAAAAGATATTCAAATAATTCCACACTTATTTGTCGACACATCAAAAGGTCATGTAAGGTATCTTTCACTGTCTGTATAATTCTCAATACCTCATTATGATTTACACTTTTGTAAGTGGTCTTATCAGATAACATATTGTTCATGTTAATAACATAATCTGAAGTGTCTAAAATCACCACCCCCCCCCCCCCTTATCAGCTGGTTTCACAACAACTGCTGAATTAGTTTTGAGATTGGTCAGAGACTTAGATTCTGAACTAGTAAGATTATAGTATCTCCCTTTCTTGTTCATATTAGAAAACAGTGTATAATAATCTCCTTCACATAATTTAAGAAAACACTCTATGGTGGAGGCACAGGCGGTAAAAAATTGCTCTTGTTTTTAAAAGGTATTGTCAATAAACTCACATTAAAAATTGCTCTTGTTTTTAAAAGGTATTGACAATAAACTCACATTGGAGCCTTCTTTACTAGCTGAGAAATACATTTTAAGACATAGCTGTCGACAAAAAAAGTCTCAAGTCAATCAAAGTCTCAGTGAGTGTAGCCGAGGAGGCTGGAATGAAATTAAGCCCCCTATTCAGGAGACTAATGCTTGAACTGTCCAATGCAAGACTCGAACAGTTAAAAACCAGAGAAGTCAATACCTGGTTTTCCTGTTCTGTACTGTCTTCTCTTCCGAGTATTTTCATTTTCGGGGACCTCTGCTGTTGGATCGTCCTCGCTCCCATTGTGTGAACTTCTTTTGATAAGGTAAAAAAGGTAGAGATGTATTATTTGTCAACGAAGTTGTTTTAGGTACAGCTCCTAATGCACGAGTTGCTTGATTACCATGAAATGCCTCCTGGTTGGGAGGGGGTGTGTCGATATTCGAACAGTCATTGTTATCAGGTCCAAGAGCTCTAGCCAATGATGTTGAAGTCTGGCTAGATGTGACTGCACTGTTCGGAAACATTAAAGATGAAAAAGTAGGAGCGGTTACTTCCTCACCGATGTTAAGGGTATTACGTTGCTTAGGTAACAGATTAGAAGTGGAAGACTGCATAGATTGGGACCTCGGCCAAACAAACACTTGGCCTTTTTGAAAATCATTGTGGTCCCTCATTAGTTTGCGTTGTTTGGTTGTTCTGAGTCTATCACTGAATACTTTAACTTGCGTGAAAACATGGCATAACTTATTCATACAGTACTCTGAACTAAAACGTTCTGTTATTTCTTTATAAAGGGCATCCGTTTCATTACGTAGTTCAGTCTCCAAAGGTTGAAAATATTTTAGCATTAATCTGGCATAATTAAAACCTAACTCTATATTTAGGTCTTGCCACTGCTTGAGCAGCAAAGGATGTGAGTCCCCATAGGTAGGCATGCAGAAAATCCGCATGCCTCTGGGGACCACTTTAAAATGCAAGCAAGCATCTAAATGCAGTCTTTGCCATGAATAACGCTGTAATTGATACAAATTATCTTCTAAGGTTTTCAGCAAGCTATGAAAGTCTGTCAAGTTCTCACCAGTTTCAAGAAGATGAACAGGTCCCGATGCATCACTGAAATCTAGAGACGATAAAGGGTTTGACTCTTGGTGTAGGAGCCCAGTCCAGAGCACAGACGTATCCCTCGACTCCAGATTAAGAGTAGGTATATTGGTGGTAACTTCCATCGTGTGCGGTGAATTGCCAACAAAAAACAGTAGATAGCTGAAAAAGGAAAGCAAACTCTCTGCTTAGTAGACTTCTCACCAAAAAGTAAGGAGAATGAATAGAAAACTGTGAGAGTTCTAGCCACGATGTGTATCTTCTTCCAATAGTGTAAATATTCAAACAGCAGACACGATATAAAAAACAATGCCAGTTTACTAAGAAAATGATGAGCGCTTTCGTGTAGTACTAGCTACGCTTCTTCAGATAACTTTTACAAACAAAAAACGCATTTAAATATCTGATATGGCGGGAATATTCAACTATTAACAACAATTATACAATTATGTTAAAGTGCTAGCATCAAAAAACTTGATTATTAGCATTCCATAGAAGACTTGTTCAGAAATCTATTCAACTACCTATTTTAAAAGCCAGCAATAAATATGAATAGGTGCAAATAGCTGGATATAGCACAATTTATGTTCAAACAGCTTGCGAGGCTATGATACTTATGTAGGTGAATGGATATATACGTGTGTATTCATGATTTAATACTCACAGTTGTCAAACAGTTATATATTTTTAACCGTATGATATTTTATATACATTAATACTTAATATACAAACTGGTCATATTTCTAAATGGTTTATAAACTTATGATTTATAATTTATATTCTATGCTAAACTTCTGTTATAATTCGTTTATTTCATAATCATTTAAAAATATATATACATAACTTATGTATAAAAATTGTGTATGTTAAAATTTATTATATTTAAACATATGCTAGACTCATCCTACACATATTGACCATAATATACTACCTACAGGTCAACGGCATTATAAAAAGGTTGATAGGACTAGGAATATAGATGACATGATCAATTATACCATAAAATATACTAGTGATATTAACAACATACGGCAAGTTGTCTCTAGTAACTGGAATATTCTTACTATGCATACACATATTAGGGACATCGTAGGAAATAAACCCAGGTTTCAATATAGAAACAGTGACAACTTGAAATTGATCTTATGTAATGATCACTATGTTACAAATAATGAAGGTAAGGTAACAATGAATAAACTTTTGACCCAGGGAACTTACCCATGTTACCATTGCAATAGATGTAATTATATTTCAAAAATACAAATATATAAACATCCTTATATAGATTACACTTTCTACCCCTATTTTTATGCTAATTGTAACACTACAAACCTTATATACTTAGCAACCTGCATGGCTTGTCAAGCCTTTTATATAGGACTGACGAAAAGGAGATTACGTGATCGCATATATGATCATCAGTATGACATCCGTAAGAAAGATGAAACAAATGCGTTAGCAAAACACATCCTGGATTGTCCTACTCACAGTTTCAGCTTTAGAGTGTTGCAGGTGGTACAACGTAATAGAAGAGGGGGCAACGCAGAAAATGAGTTAGCTCTGGCAGAACTTAACTGGATAATAAAATTAGCTGCACATTTACCCCCTGGTATCAACAACTATCTTTCCATTAAACCAGTATTAATAGTAAGAAAGTGATTATATTTTCTATATATACCTTTTGTCTCTATACTATGTCTTGATATATATCCATTTGAATTAGTCTATGTATCAGAGTTCATTAGAGGAAGTACAGTTATTTATCACTAGTTGTCTGTACATATTTAAGTTTGATTTAGAATACTTATTTATATAAAGATTTCACTATTGATTATTAGTCTGATAGCATTAGACATGTTTATTATTTTTACAAGGGCAGTATTATACCTGAGTGTCCATATTTTCCGTCTTGTTATGATTTCTTTGGCATGTATGTATATTTTATCTTAGATTGACGTTCTACCATTGAACACCTTAATTCTCAATTTATAATACAGCACTAAATACATTATTAGTGCTTGATATACATATATTTTTTGCACATTTATATATATATTTTTTATATCTATATTTATATATTTCTACATTTTTCATACTCTCAGTGTTTTTCATACTTTACTCTTGAGTCTAGCATATGTTTAAATATAATAAATTTTAACATACATAATTTTTATACATAAGTTATGTATATATATTTTTAAATGATTATGAAATAAACGAATTATAACAGAAGTTTAGCATAGAATATAAATTATAAATCATAAGTTTATAAACCATTTAGAAATATGACCAGTTTGTATATTAAATATTAATGTATATAAAATATCATACGGTTAAAAATATATAACTGTTTGACAACTGTGAGTATTAAATCATGAATACACACGTATATATCCATTCACCTACATAAGTATCATAGCCTCGCAAGCTGTTTGAACAAAAATTGTGCTATATCCAGCTATTTGCACCTATTCATATTCATTACTGGCTTTTAAAATAGGTAGTTGAATAGATTTCTGAATAAGTCTTCTATGGAATGCTAATAATCAAGTTTTTTGATGCTAGCACTTTAATATAATTGTATAATTATTGTTAATAGTTGAATATTCCCGCCATATTAGATATTTAAATGCGTTTTTTGTTTGTAAAAGTTATCTGAAGAAGCGTAGCTAGTACTACGCGAAAGCGCTCATCATTTTTTTAATAAACTGGCATTGTTTTTTATATTGAGTCTGCTGTTTGAATATTTTACGCTATTGGAAGAAGATACACATCATGGCTAGAACTCTCACAGTTTTCTATTCACTGTCTGTTCTATCCTAGACAATATTATCCTGAGAAAACAGCTGCAACAGGAACACCAAGGGGAAAGATAACGTATTCCACCACCACTGATAAAGTCACTACAGCCACACATGGATGAGGACTCAGAGGGTAAACCACCAGCTGCTGTGGGTATAGATAGATGAAGGCATGTACAATATGCCCTCACTTTGGCAATGGATAGTACACATGCTGATCACTTAATGGGTACAACTTTCATCCTATGCACATACATACAGTAAAATTGATGCCAGGCAACACTCACAACCATTACTTATGCATGTAATGACTGTGTATTACTAATATCACTCAGAGTCATCTCTGAGTTACAACAGTTATAGATGCAGGACTTTCAAGGTAAGTGCTGAACCTGGAACAGGAAAAAAAAATGGATGAGAAAAAAAATGAATGGCAGATGCTCACATACTGTTACTTGAAAATGTACCTAAGTAGAATGTGTGTTAGTTGTCTAGTAATTACATCAATATGTGACAGGACTGGGTCTATATTAAATCATCGAAGTGTTAATACTTCGAATGGTCTAATATCGAACTGAAAACAGCGAACACTGAAAATAGCGAAGCTGCAGATAACCAAATTTCTTCCTAGGGAAAGAATTTGGTTGTCCATTTCTGTGGCTTTGCTATTTTCAGCACTGTGGTTGAAAGTTACGGGTTGGGTTCAGGTAAGTGTGCGATTGTGTGGACGTTAGGGTTAGGGTGGGGTATGTGAGTTAGGGTTAGGGCGTGGGTGAGGTGAGTGTGCGATAGTGACAGACCTTAGGGTTAGGGTTTGGGTTAAGGATAATGGATAGATAGTACTGTATGTACAGTTTAGTGTAGGGTTAGATGTAGGATTTTAAGTGTATGTGTGTGGATTGCTGTTTTTTTGGTGTGCTTGTGTTGTGTGTGTGGTTCTCGGAACAGTGAATTGTTTCCCAGGGAAAAAATTTGTTGTTCTGAGCTTTCAATGTTTTTAGATTTCATGGTTAGAAGTTGGAGGTTGTTGTATTCAATGATGTGCTGTTTCGTTGAACTGATATAGACCCACAGGACTGACTTATGTTGACAGATTTCTGCCACTTATCAACTAACATGCCTCATGCTTTGAAAATATGCACAATACAAAAAGCAGTCCAAAGTCTAATTATTTCTACATTCTCACAAATGGTGCAATAAGCCTCACTTCATGGATGTATCAATGATTTCAAGGTTGTAATCACAATAGTAAAAAGGCTGTAAGAAATCAGTAAAAGTTTCAAAATAGTATCATTAATATATAATTAATATATATATACACATATATATATATATATATATATATATATATATATATATATATATATATATATATATATATATATATATATATATATATTTCCTTTGATAACCATGTTGCCAAAATGGTTAGGAAAATCCTTCTATGTGACCCATCTGATCATGAAAGGGTTCGCATCAAGATCTAAGGATGTAATGGTGCCCCTCTACTCATCCTTCATCAGACCCATTATTGAGTACAATGCACCAATTGGAATGTACCTGGCTAGACATCTCCAGCAGCTGGAGAGACCACAGAGGTACCTAACCAAGAGGATTACTGGCGTCAAACAGTTGCCCTATGCAGCACGATTGAAAAAGCTAAGACTATTCTCTGTTGCATACCGCTTTCTCAGAGGCGATCTCTGTCTAATGTACAGAGCCATGTCCAACCCAGAATTGTTGAACATGCTCCATCTTAGCAAAACCAAATCTACTCGAGCTACACACTCTAGGGATATAAACCTCAATACAACAATGAATACAACATGCTGGAGGGATAGATTCCCTTCGCAGAGACGTCTGTTACTATGGAACAGGGTCCCGATCTACATAAGACAGAGCCCCTCACTATCACTCTTCAAGAGGAACCTTGATGAGTGGATGGGTAATAGAAAGTTCACACCGGGGATCACACCAACAGCACTACTAGATGGGGGCCAAGGGTACTAGCTGCTAGTAAGAGGGTCTAGGTAACTACTAAAGGGGTGGTGGATACCGCACAACATGGCTGGGCTAATATATGCCTTCGGGCAGATAGCCCAGTACCAACCTATATATATATATATATATATATATATATATATATATATATATATATATATATATATATATATATATATATGTACGTATACTAAGCACTCAGTTAGCTATGCACCTTGTGCATAAGAAGAATACATCTGTATCCCTGAATCAAGGTGATGTCACATTTATTATCATTTACACAGGGGTTTGGGGAGGCAGGAGGCTAAGGCTGACTCAAAAGTAGTGTGTGTGTGTGTGTGTGTGTGTGTGTGTGTGTGTGTGTGTGTGTGTGTGTCTGTGTGTGTGTGTGTGTGTGTGTGTGTGTGTGTGTGTGTGTGTGTGTGTGTGTGTGTGTGTGTGTGTCCATGAACACAGCCAAGCTGAGCACTAGCTCTACAGCCTGGCATGTCAGACAGTAGTGAGCTGTACATGGGAGAGGTATCAGTTCATTGCCTTCTCTCCTGACAGCAAGGGCTAGGAGTTGAACTGGCATGTCCATGCCCATGGTGAGATGTGTACCTGAACATGAATGATGTCTGTTGGATGAGTTCTCCTCATAACTATGGCCAAAGCCATGACCCAGGGCCTACCACATCTGAGTGTGGACACTTCAACTACTGACAGAGCAGTGGAAGTAGTGCCACTATGGGAGCAGGACCATCCTCCCTGCAATCAGCAACTTTGGCTAATAGCAGATGATGTTGCAGACCTATGGCCACATGGATGCTGTCCCCCTCTCAGAAAACATTCCATCACAAACACTGCCTGTTCAATCATGTCATTAATCTGATCCACTGAATCTCGTATGTCAGCCTGTAGCACATCTAGAACCCTAAACATGTCCTTTGAGGCCCTAGTGGAATGTGCCTGCACATCCATGATGGCCTTAAGCATACAATGAGTTGCACATAATGACATGCAAGGATCAGGTTGGGGTGGACAACTGGCCTCCTCCAAGCACCCTGGCCAAACCTCCTTCATGGTACCTTGCCCACACTGTGACTATGGCCAGAGTCAATCTGCCCTGAAACTGCAGTAACCATTCTACCCTGATCAAGTGTGTCACCCTCAAGCTGTTAAATATCTGAGGGCTCAGTGGAATGGGTATGCATAGGCATACTGACTATGTTTGAAAGAAATACAGGGAATGTGTGTGGCACAGCCTCAGTGTCAGAGTTAACCTCTGCACCCCTTGACTGTGCCTCTTATTGGCCACCATCATTATGAGAGCCTACTGATATTTTGACATCAGGTGATAGGAGTCTTAAACTTCCACTGTCAGGATCACCAGTGATAATAAGTAACAAACACAAGATTGAAATTACTACTACACTTAATATTAAATCAGTATATATGATAACAAAGTAACACTGGTCACACAGATGAAAATGGTACAGCAGTACAGACACTCATTACACCCTCATCACACATAAAGATAATTATATATATAAAAATGGTTAGTAATAAGCAAATAAACATTTGCTTAGCATGTGCAGATGTCTCCATATTTTGCAGAGAGGATGGTCCTGGAACAAATGATGCAAGGAAAGGACAGCACTTAAGCATCACAATGGGATTAACACAGAGAGACAGTGAATATGCAATTGCTTATATATCCTGTAAAAAATAGCTGAAACTGAAACTCGGCTAAGGCGTCCATTCACACCCATGTGTACTAAACAAATCTCTTGTATAACTCTATTTACTTATTAATAGGTACAGATGCAAAAAAAAATTTACAGGAAATACTAGTCAAACTGTATGTTTTATTCTACAAGCAAATATAAAACTTGCCATATGTAAGCTTACCTGGAAGCTGGTCCTGGGACACACTTTTGCAGCCACATCAGCACCAACATCTAGCATATGGTGTGCTGTCTCCACTGAACTGTCAGGATCTCTAGGCATGAATTCCTCATTTAGGTTCATAGGTTCATAGGTTGGTACTAGGCTATCGGCCCTAGGGCCTATACAAGCCTAGCCATAACAATTTCCTGGATATTTCTTCCCACAATATTTACTTCCATGGACCCCTGTCTAGCAGGGCAACTGACGTGATCCCCGGGGTGAATTTCCTATCTCCAATCCAATCATCAAGGTTCCTTTTGAAGATCTGCTTGACATGTATGGGCAGTCTATTCCAGAGTATGGGGAATCTCTGGGTCAGGAACCTATCCCTCCAGCATGTTTTGTTCATTGTGATGACAAGGTTTAGATCCCTGGAGCGTGTGGCTCTGAGGGATTGTGATTTCTTTAAGTGGAGCATGTACAACAGCTCAGGGTTTGACATGGCCTTGTATGTTAAGCAGAGATCAACTCTGAGTAGACGATATGCCACAGAGTATAGCTGGAGTTTTCTTAAATGGTAAGTATAGGGCATGTACTTTAGGCCTGTGATTCTTTTAGTGAGGTATTTCTGTGGCCTTTCCAGCTGTTGCAGATGTTTTGTGAAGTACATACCAAATGGGGCGTTGTACTCTATAATGGGTCTAATGAGGGATGAGTACAGTGGGACAATGACCTCCTTTTTTCTCGATGAAAAGCCCTTAGTGATAAAGTGTGCCACAAAGAAGGATTTCCTGACTGCTGTGGTGATGTGGTTATCAAAGCTAAGACCACTGTCCACCTGTGTCCCTAAGTCTCTCATCACACTTCAGTGTTTAGTGTATTGCCACCTATGTGGTAATTCATGAGTACATGTTTTTTCCCAAAGGGGATAACTATACATTTCTTGGCATTAAGCTTGAGCCCATGGCTCTGGCACCAAGCATCTGTTTTTGTAAGGCCCCTTTGTAGAATATCCACATCATTTGGGGATTCAATAATGGCTCCCAGTTTGCAGTCATCTGCAAACTTTGTTAGCCAGAGTCCCTTAGTGTTGGCCTGTACTTCAGAGAAGTAGATGTCAAACAAGAGTGGTCCCAGGACTGAACCCTGAGGTACTCCACTTGTCACTTGTCTTGAGCTGGATTTGGAGTCAGCTACTTTTACAGTCTGGGTTCGGTCAGTAAGCCAGTTGGCAACACATCGAGTGACTTAGGGATTTATACCCAGCTTAGTAAGTTTATCTATGATTCCAGAGTGGGGGATGGTGTTAAAGGCCTTGGCGAGGTCCAGATAGGCTGTGTGGACTGCCTTACCCTCGTCCACAGCTCTGGAGACTAATTTGAAGAAGTCAGTCAGGTTCAGGAGACAAGATCGGCCCTTCACGAACCCAAACTGGATGGGGTCCAGTGTTTGAAGGTTGCCAATGTCTTTGTTTATAAGTTCTATGATAATGCATTCTATGTCTTTGCAGATCAGCCTCATCAGACTGATGGGATGGTAGTTCCCGGGATCCAAGGTGGAGCCCCCCTTGTGGAGTGGGATAACTGTAGCTGTGTGCCACTCAGTGGGCATGAAGCCTGAGGTGAGGCTATGATTAAACATGACACTTGTTGGGAGGGTGGCCTAATGGTTAAGGTGTTTGCCTTACAAACACAAGGTACAGGGTTTGAGTCTCACAGGAGTTAATTAGCTAGACTGAAAATGGCTTGCATGGGCAGCTAGCCTAGTACTAACCTACGAACTTAGATGAGGTGCCAGTTCATTTTGTAGTTCATGTAGTACACAGCCTGGGATGTCATCTGGTCCCATGGATGCTGTATTCTTAGCTTTGGAGAGTGTGGTTTCTACCTGTGTGGCCATGATTACTGGAATTTGGCAATCTTTTGGTATTGAGATGGTCCCTTTAGGGGGTGAGAGGCGAGTGAAGTTTGCACTAAATCAATCTGCCAGGATATTGGCAATATCCTTGGGATCTGTATATTTAATGCTATTCTGTTGTAGCTCAGAGCACATCTGAGCATTGTCATTTAGATTCTTGACATAACTATAGAATGCCTTGTGGTTGTCTTTGGAATTTTTGGCAATTTTATTTTTGTAACTAGCTTTGGAGGATTTTATGAGGGATCTTAGCTTCTTACTGAGGCTGGTAAGGAAGTTTTTTTGCATCCTGGGATTTTTCTCTTTTCTGCAACAGTTTCCTTCTTCTGTTGTATAGTTTGTTTATGGCATGGGACCACCAGATTGGCTTCCTTTTTTTGAAGGAGAGCATCTTGGTTCTATTTGGGATGGCACGATTCATGCATGAGTGGATGTGCTCGTACAGTGCCTTAGTGTAGGATTCAGCAGTCGAACTTTCAGCTCCCATCTGCATGGGTGTCATGAAGTTTGTCACTTCTGACTTGAGTAGCATGAAGTTACCTTTGGAAAAGTGTTTTATGGAAGTTTCCTTACTGGGAGGTGGGGGTGGGATGTGGATGTCAAGGATGATTTGCTTATTGTCAGACCTAACCGATGAGGGGGTAACCACTGGTGTGGAGCATCTATCTTCCATGTTGGTAATAACCAAGTCTAGGATATTGGAGCCCCTGGTGGGACAATGGATTAGTAGATCCAGGACATTGGAATTTATGAATTCCAAGAACCGTTGGGAAAAGGTGTTGGTACCTGAGTAGTTTTCCCAGTTAATGGCAGGGTGACTGGGTGAAATCACCCAGTATTAGGGTGTTTGGTTGTATCTTAATATTGTCCAGTATGTTTAGAAAGGTGTAGTGAGAATCTTGGAGCATGGTGGGGGATCTGTAGCAAGCTACAATTTGGATTGCAGTCTTACATAGTGTTAGTTGCACCTAGAGAATTTCAGATGCATTGTGTTGGGCTACTAGCCCGGAGGTGTGAATATCCTTGGTGAATATGGACACTCCTCCACCTTTAGTGTTTCAGTCTTGGTTTGGTGGCCGAAAAGTGTGGTAAGAGTTGTAGCCTGGCATTGCAGGGGTGCTCCCTGGAGCCTTAAACCAGGTCTCAGTTACTGCACAGATATCGATGTTCTCCATTTTTAGGAGTGCCTCGAGAGAGTGCATTTTGAGGTTTAGACTTCTAGCATTGAGAGCATTACCTTCAGATTTTCCATGCTTGTATCTGTTACGGTGGTGGTTTTGTCCTTTGAACCTTGCCTAAAAAAGGCACTATAGGGGTGGTGAGAGCTTTAGCCAGTAACCTGAATCCCAGGGGTGACAGGTGCAGACCATCTCTGGCAAAGTATCGTGGTTTGTCGATCATGTTGTCCCAGGCAGACAGATACTGGATCCCTTTTGAATGACATCAGAAGCTTAGCCAATTCTTGAAGTCAATCATTTTGTCCTTATACTGTGGTATCATTCTGGGTGAAGGCAGGATGCTACTCAGGGCTAGGGTCATACTTGCCTGGGCCACATGATCTGAGAGCTCTTCCATGTCTCTTTTCATGTAGTCCAGGGAGGTACATCTCAAGTTAGTCACTACAAAATGGACAATGACAGTGTCATATTTGTACTTGTTTTGGAGTGACTTGAGTGCGTATGTTATGTGGCAGATCTGGCACCCGACAGGCAGCTGACTGTAATTTTCTCCTTCTTCAGCCAGGTGAGTGGGACATCAGTGTGCCTGACTAAAGATTCACCTATGACTAAAGTGTTGGGTACATTGTCTTGCTTTAGGGGCTGTTGTTGGGTGGCACACTGGTGTTGTGAGCTATGTGTCACTTTGGTTGTGACTGGTGTTTGTTTGTGTTTCAGCTTGGAGGTCCTTGTTGCTTGGGCAGGTTAATGTTAAGAGCCTCCGCATATGTGGGTTTAGTGTTGCTATGTGTGGTTGTTGATGGTGTGGATTTTGAAGAGCTATGTGTTGCTTGAGGTGTAGTGCAGGTGTTAACCTTCTCCTCTTGACTGTCTACCACAATCATGGCTGGAGAGAGCCAAATCATTTGGATTTGATGCCAGTGTGGGCTCGGTAGCAAGACCTCCCATAGCCAGCTGTTCTTGGGCAACTGCATCTGTTCTCCTCCAACTGATGAAATCATATTAGTGGCCTGATGCCACACCTGATCATAATTTCTTCTGCAACCTCCTACTGCATTGATATAATTGACTAACTAGTTCCAAATCTCCTTTCTGGCAGCCATGTCCCCACATCCTCTCTCAAGCAGAAAGGCTGCATGGCACCACAGAACCTGTATTTTCTCCTCATTTTCTGTGTCACTGAAAGGGGGGTTCCATGGATTTATATGCTAGGGTGCCATAATCCTATGAGACATAAAACAGAGAAGGCTAAAGCAGATTAATATGAAACAATTAATGTATGACTTACAAAAAATGATTGGTTTGTGACTCTTTTGTCAACATTAAGCACTTGAAACACAATTTTCTTTTAGTACAGCTGAGGGTTAGTGGGTTGTCCCATCTCTCCCTCACACAAACAAAGATTTGTATAAACCAACGAATACCACATAAGTAATGCATATATATTTCCCAAAGAAATAGCAGGATGCATACACATTTTCAACAGAAAAGCATTTGAAACACAGAATGATAGGTGTCCCCCACCCCCAAAGCACTAAATAAATGAAGGTTGTACAAACCAAGAAATACCACAGAAATAATGTATATATGCTTTTTACACAATTATCAGGATATGTACACATGTACAACAGAAAAATAAGTTTATGAATAACAGTCACATCCAACTGTGCCCATCACTACTATGGAGGTTGCCCTGGGCCATCTCATAACAGCAGTGTCAGTGGCATGTACATTATATTTCTCTCCAATAATATAGAATATTGTAAACTGAAATTTTAAAAATAATAGCTGTGCTGAAAGTATAACTGCCAAAAATGTTGTAAGCTAACAGTGAAGTATAAGAAGAACATACAGTTAAAAGTTCCATTTTCTGCAGGATATATATACTTGAATAATGCAAGCATACCTTAGCCAATTTATGAGCCTTGTTTGTAGATAAATCACTTTCAAAAGAATACAGATCTTCTGATTTGTCTAAATATCCAAGTCTCCTCACCTTCAAGTTCCCTAGCTACATGGTTACCTTTTTTATAGTGTAGATTCAGCCCTCTGAGCACTATGAAGATGCAAATGAGGTGTGAACTCATTAGAATTGCTGAATACCAAATGTCTGACTTTGTGTAGCAAATGCAATCATAGTGCAGTCTTAGCACAAATATGGTCAAACTCATAAACATTTAATATTAACAGCAGTTGCCTTAAGAAATCTAAAAATGCTTAGCGGCATTGAATGGTAGTCAGCACCTTGGATTATAATGACAGCAGAAATCACATCTGTGAACCAACTGTGTGTGTAGCACAAGGTGTAAAGATATTGAGGTACACCATTGATAAGATAGGTAAACCGTGGTTCCAGTTCCACAGCATTTTTTTCTGAGAAATGATCATAATATGGATTAAAAGGATTAATTTATATTTACTTTTGCCCATGCCATTTCTGCATTGCTCACCTGTGCACAAACAGGGTTCACTGCTGAAGAAAAAAAGAAACATTACTTGCAAAAAAGAAACATTGTTACTTGCTTTGCCTTCCTTCATGTAAATGGGCTAAGTGACATTGCTCAGCTGTCAGCACTCTGGACAGCACTGATTGAAAAAAATATACCTACTGTCAACTTTCCCTGTGGCACCAGGTGTAAGTTCATGGCCAGAGAAAAGGTGAGCAAGGGTTCTAATTCAGCACACTTCACTTTTTATTAATGGTGTCCCACTGTAATTTGTAACAGAAATAACTATAAAGATAATTGTACATAACAATTAATATGTATAGTAGGTGGCTGAGCATATATCTATTATATGTGTAACTAGTGTAGCATGACAATTATGTTTCTGTAACCAAAAATGTATTTTTTAACCTGGGAAGGACTTTATAATTTACTGACAGTCATCTACACACCTCCCATAACACAAGTATAGCTGTAAAGCAGACTGTATTATGTGGACTGAACGAGAATGCAAAAAAACTACTCTGAAAGTAATACAAGCATATGCATTTACAATCTATTGTCACACATTTCTCCTACATCACAGCTGAGAATGCATAGACTAGGACCTTGTCATGTCATACATGCATGGTTAATTGGAGTATTATTAATAATGACCATGCTTGGCAAACACTTCTTCTGTGGTAATGAGGAAAAAACACCTATGTGGAAATGTACATATTTGTTATTTTACATACATTTGAATCATACATTGTACAAATTACATTTATCAGTGTGTAAGGCTCCACAACATATGTGTCATGTCAAAAAATTGATCCACCCAAATTAAGGTTTTAAAAGCCAAGTCATTTAACAGGTCTATATTAGTTTGCCAAAATGCAATATCAGTGAACACGTATTTGTCGACCCTTATTCAGTGAAAATCACCTCCATGATTCACTAAATAATCCAAGGGCAAAGAAATACTTGCCTCGCAGCCCATCAGACCCAAGTCTTACTAAATCAGACCCACCCAAGTAGGGAGCTTTGCCTCCACACCTCCTTTAACTATATATACAACTATGAGATCACACTACAGTGGAGAAAAAGGTAGAGTTGTATAGCTGACCAACTATGTCCTTGCCTTAGAATAGTCAGCGAATCATGGAAGTGATTTTTGCTGAATAAGGGTCAACAAATACGTGTTGGCTGAAAAGACATTTCGGCAAACTAATATAGACCCCATTTAACATATCAGTGTTGACAATGGACAAGCTGTTGTCAGGTCTATCAGCATACATGCCATAAATTAATGCCATCTGTCACATTTTCCCTTCTATTTAATAATCTGCTTTCTTCTTTGTTTGGAAATGTTTGCCTCCACTTACAATCACACAAATGCAGTTGGTATGGTTGTGCGGGTTTGTGCACTGGCTGTAAAACATGATTTCATGAATTCTCAAGAAAAAACTTTTACTGTTGTTGGAAGACCTGTACAGACATGGTAAAAGCTGTGAAGGATAGTGCCCAATTCAGGATGCAAAAGTGAAGTATGGAGAAGTCAAAAACTTCATTGCACTCCTCCTAAGTGCTACAGCTATAGGCTGCTGCAGGGGAACTATACTGGGTTTCAGTATAAGACTGAGACTTGGAACAGTATAGCCAAGGCTGTCTCCAGTGTGACTTGCATACCACAAACTGGGAAGCAAAGCAGGCATCATTATAATGACCTGAAAAAGAGCAAGCAGGCACAACTCAACAAGTGGCTGGATGAGTTTAGGACTGCTGACATCCCACAGTTGCATAAGTATATAGCTAAAACATCTTTAACTGATATAGAAAGTTGTAGATAGTCATGGTTGGTATGCATAAGGCTTTCATGTTTCTTTTTCTCTCCTCCTTTATTTTCCAACTGCTTAGAAACTTTTGACGAACAGGAAGGTGCATGCTGAAAGATTAGAAAGACTCAGAGAGGCAAGGAGTATGTATACAGCACAAATGAACATGCTTGTATTAAAATTATTGCTCTTCCATAGGGTATTAGCAACTTAAGCATGCAGATGTTAACTGTAAAAGCAAGCATGCATGCTGTCTTCTGTAACTCTAAGTAATTGTATTAGGCAAGAGTAATTCTGTATTCAGATTTGGTGATTTAGTTCCCAAAAGAATTCTGAAGACAGACGTTAATCCTCTGTTAACCAAGTCTGTCATGGATGGTGGAATGGAAGCTCCTCTATCCAATACTGATGAATTACGGCTTCTAATGGCTACAAGAGACCTTGCGAATAACCTGTTTATGTTAAAATGTCTGCAGTGGCAGTGTTTACATTTCGAAGCCTGTCTCTTTCATTGAGTTATTCCTCGTGGGTTAAGTGTTCTGAATATGTCTACCTATGGGGATGTATACACTGAACTTTTAAGTAAGTGGCAACATATTAATTTAAAATTAAACTTTAATTATATAAATTTGCTAATGGACTTTTTCAATCCAATTAAAGTTGAATTAATTGAAGTTATTAATAAAAAATGGAATGAGCTATATAACACATTCCAAGACAAGTTTTTGATTAAACTTGATAATATTGTGGATAATATTTATTCCTATAAGTAACGTTTCAAATTGCAAAAATACAAGAAGCTGAGTAGGGATGTGCTTGATTTTCAAAATGGACATGTGTTTACTTGGCCAAAGAATTCACCTCCAACTACTTTGAGTGTTAATACAAGGACATCCGACTCTGTAGCAACTGTTGCCAAATCACAGAGCATATTAACCAATGAGTCGATGTCTCTAGATACATCTTCAGCCTCTAGCCTTTCTATTGGTTCCCCTTTAGCTGCTGCTGCATCAGGAAAGCCACCAGATGCATGGGGGAAGACAACCAATCTGGTACAGGCATCCAATATCCTCCCTTTGCCTCTACCAATCAGGCACAAGGAGTATATGCTTCAGCCAAGCTCTTTAAGTCAGGGGAGGAAGAGACAATGACAAATAGAGGATCCCCCAACACAAACCATAAAACGGATATGGGAGGACACTAAAAGTCAGTAATTTACAATATTTCTAGTAAATCCCTGACTGCTCCTCAGATATTGCTTTTAAGGCATGGACTGTCTTTCATTCCGGCTCAGGGCTTGGACTTCAGTGAAAATGTTATTGATATAAACTTATTTGTACGCAATGTTATGCTAGAAATGCTTTATCCTGGTAATGCTAACTATTCTGGTTTTAGGAAACCTAGTTTATTTCAGCCTAATTTGGATTCAATACTTGAAAGGTTTAGCAAAAAATGTGAATGTGATCTTTTTAATAAGTATAGGGATGGAATGCTTAAAAAGAGTTTCCATACCTTTGACAACTTTGTAAAACAGGCACTTGAGCAATGTGACAGTATGCATCTTGGATTCATTTTTAAAAACATTGTTAAGAGACAAAATATGAGAATGTCCAGGTTAAGCAGTAATGGTGACATTTATAAAGGGGATGTATCTATGTTAAGACAGGAATTTTATGATAGGGGTTATAAAAGGAAAGAAGTAGATGATATAATTGAAGAAAGCTTCAACTATAGGAAAAATAAGGCAATACCACATTTTTCCAACAAGTAAAATAAAGTTGATGCTACATCTAGCTGCAACATGTCTAGAAAACAGAATGTCCCTATTTCTCTTTACTAAACTAGTGATGTGAATGACATTTTAAATATTATTAAAGGCAACTGGCCTCTCTTACATCTAGATGACCAGGTAAGGACTTTAGTGGGTGATAAGCCTAATTTTATTCTTAAAAATAAAAAATGACTAAAAAGGCAGCTATGCTATAAGGATCATACTAACATTAAGGAAGTAAGAGGCCATGTAGGGATGCATAGTTGCCAGAGTTGTAATTTCTGCTCTTTTATTGATGCATCAATTTTCTTCATACATTCAGTGACAAAATTTGAGTGTTGTTGTGTTGTGTCTTTCGGCGTTTCCCAGTTAGGGGTCGCCACAGCAGAACTCCGGTCCGCTAATGATTGGCAGTAGATTTTTATGTGCCGAGTTGCCAGCTCTGATGCACAATCTTCAATGAAGGTACACCCATTCACGCATGTCTCCACACAGAAGATGCTTTAGCTGAGAATCGAACAGGACAACGTCTTACTGTGAGGCGACAACGCTACCACAGCACCATCACTGCAGTTTTAGTGACAAAATTTGAGTATAGATTCAATATTAAAGCAGATTTTTTGGAGTAGAAATGTGATATTTTTAGCTTGCTGCAGAGCGTGCGTATGCTTCTACATTGGAAAAGCAAACAGATCATTGATGGAACGTGTTAGGGAATATATTGTATCAGTTGTGGTGACACATGCAATACACTGGCTAAGCATTTTTTAGAGTGTGGGGATGGGCATTTATTTGGTTTTAGAGTAATTGAAGTTATTAATACAAATAAATATAGAGGTGATTTTAAAAATTTGACTGATAGCCGTGAGTTATACTAGATAATACATTTACAGGCTGACAAGTTTCCAGTGCTGAATTGGAAGCTTTCCATCAATCCCGTACTTAATGCAAGGGCTCTCTTTAAGTGATCTTAATATTTAATTGCTGATGATCTTCCACTGGTCTGTTTGGATTTATTTATTAGTTTCTTATGTATATAATGTGATTGTTATATGAGATTTTATGGTCCGATGAAGCACTACATGATGTGTAAAAGCACTTACCTTTTTCTACAATAAATCTACGGATTTTTATCTGTATATGCCTCTGAGTGTGTTTCTCTGCCTAGCTGTTATATTTTACATATTTGATTGGTTTGCATGCACAGTTAACTCCTTGGTGGTGTACTTTATTGTTGGCAAAAATGTCATATTTAATCTTAATTCCAGCAAAGCTGGCTTTAATGCCATGTTGTTAACTTAATCTGTGTTAACTTTGAAAACATATATGCAATATATGTATATTGCAAGGATTACTTGTTACGATTCACAATCCTATTCTGGATTTGGAAAGCTGTATAGCTAATATGATACTAAAAGTATATTTAATTGTCATAAAGAATTTTTGTTTTATATATATATATATATATATATATATATATATATATATATATATATATATATATATATATATATATATATACAATGGTTCTAATCATCTGTTTTCTTTTTTATCTCACCTACCCCTTATCTCTCTTTTTTATTTTTTTATAAATGTGAACACACCAAATTGATGTCATACTTTTCTGTCAACAAACAAAATGAATTTCAGCAAAGGGAGGTAGGAAAGCACTGCGGCTCAGCCTGCCAACACTCCACTGGCTGTTGCAACAACATCCATCACATCTGGGACGCAAACTGGCAGTACTGCCTCCACAGTCCTTGCACTACCTGGCCCATAAACATCAGGTAGCATTGCCCTGGCAGCCTCCGATGTCTCCTATCTATCCTCAGTCATGTTGTCCCCCAACCTTTTGTGTCCATCACCGTTCCTGCGTCTGTCTTTTTTGTCTTGTTTGCCGGCACCTGCTTCCCCACCTACCTGACCCTCACATTATTATGTCCCTTCCCCAACATTTCTCTCTTCTTGAAATCCAAAAAAAAAAAAAAAAAAAAAAAGGGAACCTGGCCCACAAAAAATGTGCAATACATAGCTCTTCACTTTGCATATGTGTCTTTTCAACCCATTTGATTTGGTCCAATTGGCTATACAATGTGATTGCATTGTTGTCACCCATCTATGCTATGGAGACAGTCCAACTTCATCCAGTTTTCTGTATACATTCACATAACAGTGTTAATGAAGTGTATAGCTATCTAATTCCCTCCAGCAAATGCCTTTATTGCTTCCCCTTTGTTCTTCCCCCTGCTAGCCCCCCATTTCACCACTTTCCTATCTACCTTAGCTTCACACCTTTAATCTGATTAAAGAATAAAATTACACACCACACACACATGGCCAAAAATGGCACCTAATAAAGCCTTCCCTTTTTGTCCTAAGCATTTGCTCAGAGTTTGGTACTGGCACCAATACTGAGCGATGGTGATTAGTTCTTCATGTTCTTTAGGAAACCTGGTAGGTTTCTGCCCATCAGCCACACTAGTCCAGTTATCTCCTCACAATGCTGCTTAAACTCACTGCACTAAAGGACCATAGAGTTAAACCAGAGTAAAGGCACTACTTTGACACATTTACTCTGACAGTTATGTAGACTGCAGAATATAACAAAATGCAAATTATTCTGTGGAATATAACAAAATGCAAATTATTCTATGGAATGTTGACATACACCACAGAGCTGAAGATTTTTTTGGAAATATCAAGGGTTCATTTCCAGTAGCATCTCTCATCATTTTTCAGTGTGATGATATATGTGTATGAGATATGTAATTGCCAACTGCCCACATATTAAAATTGGCAAAAATTATGAGTTTCCATGCAGATATATTGATTACTGTTCAAAAATGAGTATCTGAAGTGACATCTGTCCTCATTGCTATCACATATCTAGCTAACCTTGTTCTGCTTGTCATAAGCCTGTTGTCCCTCTCCTAAGCCTTCTGTACCTCTATGTCACTCACCTCATGCTACACAGCATGTAATGTTAATAATGACAACAAACCAAAAACATAAAAAAAAAATACTGCTGGGTGTATGTTCATCTCTCCTTGAATTCATCTCATCCATGCAATACTCTGTACGTGCGTGCATCTATTAGGTTTATGGATGGTGTCTGCAGACTGATTTGAATGTGCTGATGGATAATACTAAGATGTTACCTTAATTCAATAGTTTATCATTGCTCATATACTGTGTAATGTTTTAAAATCATCTGTAGGATTTTGTTTGTAACATATTCAGGTGATGGTGGATAAACTCTTCATCTAATATGATGTGCAAACTCTCCTTACTGTAAAAAAACATACTGCACACAATTTTCAAGATATATGGCCAGACACAAACAGCTAGCATGTCTGCTTAGTCGGAAATAACCATTTCAAAACATGTACCGCCCCTTGACATTTCTAAAACCATACACATAATTAAAATGTGATTTTTAGTGAGACCTGCAAAACAGCTAATAGATATACAACTGCATAGAGGTAGTCATTGTTTGTCACATTTGCAGTAATTATAACATTTACTTAGGTAATGCCATCCTGACAGCATCTGTAAAAAAAAAAACTGAATGAGCTGGATTTGAACCCTATATTATCTGCACTATAACCATGAGCTTGTTACTCTTACACCTGCTGCCACAGGGAAAGCTAGACAGCAAGTGTATTTATTTACAGTCAATACTGTCCAGAGTGCTGACTGCTGTGAACCACCTCTTCGCCTGTTTACATGAAGGAAGGTAAAGTAAAATAAATATAACTATTTTCCCATTTAAGCGGTGAACTGCTTTTGCTTGTGCCTAATGCCATGCAAATGAGGAGGGAAATAGCAAACGTTCTTAATGTCATAAAAGTTATGGCACGACATTTCCAATATAAACTACAGTATGAACAGACTAGTATCTGTCAGCTGTTTCTCCCAT
Organism: Protopterus annectens; assembly: GCF_019279795.1. Taxonomy (NCBI): domain Eukaryota; kingdom Metazoa; phylum Chordata; order Ceratodontiformes; family Protopteridae; genus Protopterus; species Protopterus annectens. The sequence continues at coordinate 1,953,105,758 of NC_056741.1, forward strand.
ACCATATATTCACTACTATTTCTCAACTTCAAGTTGTATTCATGAAATGGGAATCTCACATGTGCAAACACATTGCCATCATTCATGGAAATCAGTTTTTCATGATGCGCTATGTAAACAGGTGCTTGCCATGTATTAACATGGTTATTACCTAATTATCCTCCATCCCATCAACTGCCCCAGCCATTATCTGTGGCACTAGCATTAAGTACTGTCATCTCTAGCTTGTGCAACTATGTAGGTGAGGTTCTAATATTACTGCAGTCAATGGGTCTATATTATCGGAACGAAAGTTTCAAACTCCGAATACCATATGGTCGACACCATATGGTCGAAGTTTGAAAATTTCGAACACGATAAAAAAATAACTAAGACAGGAAAACTGTCATTAAGTGTTTTATGCTGTGCCTCCCACTCCCCCACTACTTAAATATACCAACTGTGAGATCACACTACATTGAAGTAAAGGGGAGAATTCCCTATGGGGAACTCCGTTCGCTCTTGTGATGTTTGCGATATTCATTCAGTTGTTGCTGCCCAACTGGTGTTCGCTCAATGCAGTCTTCGCTGAACTAATATAGACCCGCAGTCAACTTATGAATGTGTGAGCATGTGTTCAGTTAGCTCTCCTTCTGGAGACCATTGTAGAGCAGCATGTGAGACCCTCCTACTAACATTTTCTTCTCAATAGACATTGATGATGTCATCTACTATAAAGTGATCTACGACAATATGAAAGTCAGAGTTATGCCGTGAAACTAGTGTTAAGTACTGTGTTCTGTAGCTAGATAGGAGTTCTAATCTCACTGCAGTCAACGTGTATATGTGTGTGTGTGTGTGTGTCTGTGTGTATGTGTGTGTGTGTGTGTGTATGTGTATGTGTGTGTGTGTGTGTGTATGTGTGTGTGTGTGTGTGTGTGTTCATTTAACTATCATCTGGAGACAATTTTAAAAACATTTGAGACCACAGCTATGTCATGCACTCCTGCCCACTTCTTATTCTCAGCATACAATGATGATGTTATCTCCTCTAAAGTGAACTCTGAGAGTATCGTACTCAGATGTATGTGTTGGCATGAGCATTAACTACTGTGCTCTCTAGTTTGTGTAGCTAGATAGTTTGTGGTTCTAATCACAAATTATGTGTGTGTGCATTCAAATCTGAGTGTGGAGACAGTTTTACACCAAGATATAACTCCACATCTATGTCACACACTCCTCCCAACATCATTTTCTCAGCATACAATCATGCTGTCATCCTCTATAAAGTGCACTGTAACAATGTAAGTCAGACATCTGTGGTGGTGCAACTGGTGCACTGTATGGAATCAAATTTGTATACATACATAGGTCTAATGTTCAAATCTGAGCTCATTCAGCTACTCTGTGTGTGACTGGCGGTATAGTAAGGCTAGTATTTGATCTTTTGCATCTCTTTTCATTTGAATCCACTTCAGGGCAACCTTTAACATAGCCCCATGAATCCAACATCCTATTTTTCCCTCAGCCAGCATAACATCCTTATTGCAGAACACCGGAATATGTCATCATCTCAAAGACACGTACATATGTTCTTCCTTGGCTTTCTTCATGCCCTCTGCAGACCATTGGATGTATGATTGCTAATTCTGTCATGGGGTGGTGGTGCACATGTCACATATGGGCAGTGGTAGTATGTAATACAATTAAACATGTATATATATATATATATATATATATATATATATATATATATATATATACACATTTACACATACCCATACTATCATACTTCATATAGATCTACTGATTTTGGTTTAAAGGCTAGAATAATGGCTATGATTTTATGTGATGTTGGCTATTAGCCTAGTATTGTCCTATGACCCTATGAAGATTGCACATGTCAGTGTTGCTGTCATCCACATGTGTTGAGTTGAGGTGTAAATGTATAGTAACTTTACAATAGTGTATTTCAATCTGAGATTTAATGTAATGTATTGCCGGCCACTGCTTTAATTTGATTAAATATTCCTTTAATAACACCTGTAGTAATATACCTCCCGAGGACTGTTGACATGGGATGATGCTATGTATTTTGCTGCCTTAAATAGTCATGTGTTCTTGTTGTGGAGTATATTAACATTCTACATATTTCTCATTCAACCATCACAGTGACACTTGCAGTATGGCACATCTGTGCATGTATGTACCTACCATCATGAAATGCTATGTGATATACAGCAATATTACATTGTACTAATTACATGTGCATATATGCCTTGTTTCATTAAAATATTGTCATGCTGATGTATACACAAACATATAACCAGCCATGGGTGCTGGAACCATAGACCCAGGGGAAGGGGGAGCTCCCCCACTTTTATAGCTGCAAGACCTGTCGGGAAAATTAATGAAGTGGAGTTTCCACTCTAACGTGGATTCAGACACAGAAGTTAAACTAACTAAAACTAGCTGTTCTTGTTTTCTTATTGCTCTGCGTTACAGGAGTTATGCTGATGCTGTTCAGTTGGTGCTGCCCAAGCCAGAGTCATGCCGGTAAGGAGAGTTTTGTTTACTTATTTGCAGGAGTTATGCTGCTCCTGTGTGTGTGTGTGTGTGTGTGTGTGTGTGTGTGTGTGTGTGTGTGTGTGTGTGTGTGTGTGTGTGTAAAATGCCCCAGTTATATATACCTGGTGGTTAGTGTTACTCAGGCTCAAACAAGAGCCTGAATTCTCTACCCATACCACCACTTGTGATTCAGAGAGTTGTCCATACCTCTCCACTGTCCAGATTTTCACAGAATATTTGGCTCATACTGCTGGTCTTTTCCTCTTAAAATTTGTTTTTTTCTGGCAAGTGAGAACTGAATTCACTAAATAATGATAGCTCTTTAAGTTTCAGTCTTTCTATCTTTCAGGAAACACATGGTAACATAAAACACTTTATTTTAGCAACTTTCTAAGATTATACAAGCAATATTTAAAATGTGTCCCTGGTTTTGGGCCTTTGCCCTCCCAAATAAATGTTGTTTTTTTCAGATTTCTTGTGCTGCGAAGTTGAAAGATTTAGTTTATCGTCAAGTGGATTTTACAAGGACCTGAGATCTTCAGGGGAAGAGAAGTTTAATGCTACGTATGTTAAGTTGCTTGCATTGTTAGTAGCACAACAGGTAGTATACTTGCTTTTGATTTTGAAGGCTGTGGGTACTACTCCCACAGTATGTAGATGAATCACAGATACTGTACTGTGTTGTACTTTAATAGAAGTGGATGCTGCAGTCCTATGAATGCCCTCCTTTGGAGGAGTTACCTAGTAACTACGAACCCGTTATCAGTTTGCCATCCATTCCCCATTGCAAAATTACTAGCTTATCAATTTTTAATGTAACATAGGCAGTTTCTTCAAGGGCAACAAGCACTTTATTTGTAGATGAAACAATTAAATATAAATCTGTTTGCTAGTAGCAAACTCTTCATTAGTTACAGATCCCTTTCATGTGGAATTATTTAGATGACTTACTTCTGCAGAGATTTTGCATATTTACTGAGATTGGTGGACTGTAATGACAGAAGTTTGAGTGGCCTTTTATGGTTGAAATTTTCTGAAATGGGTAGTTTTGTCATTATTGTTTCATACATAGCAGTAATTAAGAACAATGAAGCCTTTTGCATGTCACTCAGCATACATCTGCAACAGCTGAAGTAACACCAGAAATTTTGTACAAGAAAGATATAGGGTGTAAAAGACAGTTTGTATGTGGAAAGATTGAAAACCATATCACTGTATTCTGTGCCCTATAGACTACTAAGGGCTGATTTGTGTCTGGCCTACAGGGCAGTGTACAATCTGGCCTTGATGGAAATGTTACATATTGGGAAAGCAAACTGTACCAGGGTCATTTGTTCCAAGGATGTTAACCTAGTTTCTGATATTATGAATCATGTTTAAGAAATAGAAACTTCTCTCAGATACTACCGTGTATCTCAAACAAGCTTCCCATTCACGCAAAGCAAAGGTCTTTCCTGACCCTATTCAAGTGCAGTCTACATCAATGGATGGTTAATGGTACAGTCCCGGTATTGCTCATGGATAGAAGCATTTGGTCTTGGATAACATAGTACAAGCTCATTACTGTGTGAACTTTGTTCACATAGTTACTTAAAATTATGAAACCCATGTTAAATATGGCTAGGCTTTTATGTCATCTTGGAAAATTAGCCTAGTACTCTGCTATGAAGCTATGAAGTCCAATTGCATCATAGGTGCAGCTATAGTGTGACCGTACAGTATCATAGATGTAACAGTACATCACGTCAGTATTACCACTTGATAGTTTGCATGAACAGATATGTATGCATGTCAGGATTTCATGCCAGTATAACATTTTACTGGCAATGTCAGGGAGACAGTGATCATGTGGCACATGTCTTGAGGTTTGACATGTATGCATTCCGTGCATCATTTGGAATGTGAGCACTATCACATTGAGAGCTTCCTCGCTCATTGGTGCTTAGGCTTTGCATTGCTGTAGTTTCTGCGCATATGGGCATAGCTTATGCATTGCCATCAGACACACATACTGCTGCACCATTCATTATAACATACCACTTCTTAATTTGCATATAAATTGTAGAAGCTTCAGGCAATATCCATTGCTGTTACATGTGGCAGATACATGCAATACAGCTCAGCTAGTGTTGTGTTAATTAAGTGTGTTCCTTATGGCCAATCCCAAATAATGCCATGAAAGAATGGTTCAATCAAGTATATTATATTTGGCACAGTGAGCTTGTACACATCTTGTTACCCATACACAACTATTCTTTGTTATGCATACCTATTATGGATTGACAATGCAGAATTCCCTTAAGGTGTTCTACAAGATGTATGTGTGGTACAGCTTACTGTGTTACACCCAGAAAATACAGAAATAATTGACAACATTGATGGCGTGGGTTTGATTCTTGTACATGTGGCTTGTAGCTTATGTGTAATGCAGACCTCTCAAATGGTCAGAACTGCCCCTGAATTATTCAACTCTAGGTTTAACACTGTCCCACTTAACCCCTCCAAAGACATTTATTTTTTGGAAAATGGGTATAAATTCCCCATATAGAATACCAGCAATCATTATAGTTGTACAAGTCTGTATCTGCAGAACATGTATAATAACTTAAACTAACATATTCTGACAATGCTGACATTTCAATAATTGTTAAGCAAGTCATTTTTCAGATCTTCACTACACTCATGTATCCCTAGTTATATATATATATCATCCTTGCTAAATGTCCTCTCCAGTGAGCATGCCAGTGATATTAATAATACAACCATTCATCTCAACTGACATGTAACCTTATGTGACAGTCACATATATACTGTCATGTGTGATGATAAACATATACTCACATACAAGGTGTAAGCAGCAATACGCACTGTGCTGTATGCATATATGCTTAATGTTATGGTACTGACTTGTCCTGGAAGTATACATACATTGGCATATCCTATCTAGGGACATTGCCATATTTCACATGCCCTCTTCCTCATCCTTCATTCCTGTCATTCATGTCTGTGACCATTATAATCAGCACACTTTCCCTTCCTCATATATTTAAGTTTCATTGCATTTGCCCTTGCTTTTCACCCCACCATCTATTATTTCAGTCTGCAGATACCTGTTGTAGTGTGCATTACAATGAGTACACTTTTCTATAACGTATTAATACCACGGATATTGCAGTATTTTCAACCCGCTAATCATTGCGGCTGTCCTTGCAATCTCGTAGAGCAAGTATGACCATAGACAAACTTGCATGCATGTTTTTTCTGTGTTCCTGCTGCTCTGCTCAGTGTCCTGGCTAGCAGCACTGTTGCTGCCCATGAAACGTCACTTGTATTCATGTAAGTGCGATGCGCAGCATGTGTATGTGATTAGCACTACTGTAAACACATAAATTCCTTGTAGGCTTCAAACAAAGACTACATGGAGTTTATTGAATCTCCAGGAAGATGTGTCACTGTTAGAAGCATATAAAACAGTGAACAGAGCAACAAAAATACTTAGAAACATAGACATGATAAAAGCAATGACAGTATCAGAACAAACGAAGATCTATCTTACACTACTGCAAATAATAAACTAAAGATATCAGCACAGGCAGAAAAATTAGAAGGTATGCAGATAAATATAAAGAAAAAGTGCACAATAAGCAATTTATTGATGACCCAAAAGGTTTTGTAGAGAAATGGGAAACAAAGCAAAATGAAAAGATATATCAGCAAATAAAGCCAACGGATAAAAGGTTAATAATGGCAGCCATGATGGACTACATACACATTGGTTTACAGAGTCCATTGAACATGGTGGAGAAACAGATTAATGTAGATTTTATAAAGAAAATTGGAAACAGTCACATACCTTGTTACTGGGTGTGATAAGGCAAAGGGCCTGTACACTGGATGGAACAATAATTTGTCAAGATTGTTGCATTGGGGATTGTATAATCTCTACAGTACAGAAGTAACTGAGAGCCATTGGAAACATGAAACACAAAACTTTCCAGAGTATGATGAAGTGTATATCACATAGGTTAACCCATTACCAACAATTCAAAAATCAGATGCAAGAAAACCAGATATAGTAGCCCTTAAAAAAGACAAAAGTAGCATTGAGCATTGAAATTACCACACCTTGCAATTACAGTGTCTCACATACAGAGAAAGACAAAGTCATAAAATATTGGGATTTGCAGGCAGAAACAAGAGCAATGTGGAAGAAAGGTACCCAGGCAAATGCAATAGTAGTAGAAGTGATGGGTCTCATGAAAAAGAATTTACAGTCATATTTAGATATAGTACCAATATATGCAACTCTGTATAAATTACAGAAGGAGTCCATTCTGGACATATTGTGGGTGCTGTAAAGAGCACTTTTGGCTAATATCAAAGACTGAAATAATACTAATTTCATGAACATTAATCATACCCTGACTTACAAATAGGGTCCATTCCTGTCATGATATCAGAAACCCACAAGAATTGGAGAAATTAAAATGGGCTGAAAGTATTATTGCTGGATTGGCTGAGTGGGGGGGTACCCTCTACTGCTACTAGGTCCTTGTCTGCAATAATCAAATGCAGACTTCTGGCAAGCAGTGAGGACTGTGGTCTTGCAAGGTTGTGGCATCATTGCTATACATGATTCAGTTGAAGTCCTCTGCTATAAGCAGCAGAATTAAGATCGTCATTGCTTTCTTGCCATCTTCAGTCCTCATACTAAAATGTAAGCATATAGAGGCTGACATGGTCCCTGTTGTCATAGAAATCCTGGACCACAGCTACCCTACCAACATCATCATTACATACACAGTCTAGGATGATGGCTGGATAGGATTGTTGCTGTTATTTCTTTAGAGGTGTGAGAGCTCAACAAGTGGTTGGTAACCGTATTACTTCAGCCTCAGGTGTTCCTTATGACTTAAGTGTATTTCTTGTAGAAAAGGGAGGTCAGCTCTTTAAGTCCATTATCTATGTGATGAATCTGGAGAGGTTCATTACCTTAATAATATTTCCTGACCTGAGGCTTATGTCTGTATTGTTAGACAGCTAAAATACTCTGACCTCCAGTATCCTAATTTCCTTTTACACCACACCAGTGTTTATCAGTTTCTGTACAAACAAACTCATCTCAAGCCCAGCAAATAGGACCAAAAGCAATATGGCTGTATAGATTTGGCTACATATTGAAACACTGGTTGAAGGTACAGGACAAATGAAAGGCTGTCCCTGAGCAAAACACACAACTGTCAACTATGTGCATGAAGACACTGGCACAGAGGATAGACATCTGACTACAACCCAGAATTTGATAAGCAAGTCGGTACATATTTGAAGCTGCCAAGAATATAAGACCCACGTTGAGGGATTGTCTGGTAACTTCTCCAGAAAGTAAGGTGTAGGAGCATGCTGGGAGCATGGCTGTCTTACAAACCATAATAATAAACATGTGTCTGTGATACAGAGCTTTTGCTTCGGTATGTGGGTGACCAAAGAAGGATGCATCACTGGGGGACAGGGATTAACAAAAAATTAAAAAAAACACAAGGTATAGCATGACAGCTACTTACCTGGCCATATCCCACTTGGAGACTGGAAGCATCTCTGTGAATAGTTACTTTCTGGACTATCAGAGAGCTTGCCATAAAGATGTCTGCAGTCTGTGGTATGCAAGTTGAGAGAAAAAAATGGCATACAAGATCACTTTTCTGACCAAAAATATTGACAGCTTGATGTTAAGGTCTTCTAAGTTTGCATGGAAAGAGATCCCATATATACTCAAGCTGGATAGGAAATTACAGCAGTAGTCACCAAAGTCAGCAGTGAGGAAAGCATGACATTCATCCAGATGAACATCTCTAGATGATAGTGGTCTGCCTATCCTAGATCAGGAGATTTGCTCATAGACTAAACAAAGCTAGTGGACAAAAGCAATAATCCAGATTACGTAAGGGATACAGTGTTGTGCTCTGTCAGAGTGCAAGCTAGTAATGACTGTCTGTCATATGTTTATTGCATCCTTTGGGAGGTGTCTGTCCCAAAAGGCTGGACCATCTAACAAAAGTTAATGCATGCATCCAGTACAACTCTGCATGACCAAAAACAATTATCTGCTACTCTTGCCAGAAGTATGATCCAGTGACATAAAAACATTAAACTTATCTTAGTAGAAGAGAAGTGAGCAAATGCTTATGGAAAACCCAAGAAATGCTGCAAATATGTTTTCAAAGAATGGTGCTTTCCTCCTTGGCTACTGCTGTTGAAATTCTTGTTAAGATGCTTCTCCTTGTTTCTTCTTTAAAAGAACTTTTATTAAAATGTTTTAAAACAAATAAAATAAAAGCTGCAACCTAACCATTTGAAAGTTAGCGTTGTAACACAAAAAAGAGAGATGAGCGCTTTCGATTTATCAACTTTCTTCCGATCTGCTTAACATTTGCAGCTACTTCTATTTATATTCATGCTGCTTACTTAGAGTCATCCCCCACAACCAATGGGAGCCTCTATGCTAATTCTTGATGAACTTGTAGTCCAATCCGATGTTCTAGTTCTTATTTCTTGGAATCCAATTACATTCTTCCATGCAAATGAGTTTTAATAAATCTACCAATGTTTATTCATTCCTTTCTCTCACCTAATTTGCTATTCTTTTTCTTTTGCTGCAATGGCTTGTGTGTATCCTGTTGCAAGATGCAGGCTCCACCTTTTTATGTCATGTTCTTATTTGTCTTTTGCAAAAACTAATCACTGTCCCCATAGCATTTTCCATGTATTTCGCCTTTATATTGGAGGAGTCTGTCTGCCTATAACAGGGCTACAACCTCTTCTCTTTCATGGGTTGTCTTCATTAGGTAAACCACAAGTACAATGGCTTTCTCCTTTGTTTTAAAACATAGGATCAAACACTTTCTTGTATATGCTCTTACTCCCATGTCATCAGGTCTCTTTCAAACTGATAGCGCTTACTTAACTACATAAATGCACTTGCTAACTCACATCATAAATCAAAAACTTCTTTTATTTTTTTGTTTTGTGTTTTGCTTCTTAATATTAAGTCTCTTTCTGACTAGGAGCGCTTGCTTATAATCGAAGATGTACTGCTGATTCCTGTTATTCTATCTGAGTTTTACTTTGTACAGAGCTCTTTACTCAGTCTTATTAAGAAGCTATCCTAATTGTTTTTTAATGCATTAGTTGGAAAATTACACTTCTTCTCCTTTTTCTCCCATACTAATTCCAAACTCTCTGCTAATTCAATGCCTATTCTTCATTTGCTGACAAATTTCCGCTAACAAATATCTTTGATCTCCATAACACATAATTTCTCCTTTCCAATTGATGTAAATAATGGATGAACTACACTCTTTCTATTCCTTTAGCACTCTAAATTTCAATATTTTCCAGACTTCTACATGCACAATGAACTTGATTTCAATTTATTTATAGTTTGGAGTTTACTCTCCTTCCATCATAATATTCAAATCGGGACAAGAACTCTGAACCCTTTGTTTAAGGGTCTAATGCTCTACCAACTGAGCTACGTTGGTAAATGCATAGTTTAACTCCCTCTTAGTTTTCTTTACTTTCTAAACAAGCTTGAGGAGGACTACAACATATAGGCCAAAAACATATATAATAAGCAAACTGCACTCTTTTTATCCCTTTGATGCTCTTGGTTTCAATGTTTTCCAAACTTCTTCTTGCACAGTAAACTTAGGTTCAGCTGTTTTCATTTATGATTAGGGATTTCTTCTCCTTTCACCATGGTGCCCAGACTAGGACTCGAACCCTGGACCCTCAGGATAAGGGTCTGATGGTCAACCAATTGAGCTACATTGGCAGATGTATAATTCATTTCCCTCGTAGTTTCCTCTCTTTTAAAACAGGTTTAAGCAGGACTACAGCATTTAGTCCGGGGAATTGGTTGGATCGTAAATTAATTATCCATTGCAACTCAATTTTTTCTGTTCTATTTACTATATCACCTCCTCTTTCCATAGGCTTAATCTGTGCCATAACCATAAATCTAAAGTTATGCTCTGGATTTTCTTTAATATGTGCATAAAGAGCATTAGTCTCTATTTTATAATGAATGTCCCATATATGTCTTAATACTCATTCTTTGAATTTTCTGTTGGTCTTACCTATATAGAATGCTTTACATACCACGCAGCTTGCTACATAGATCACATTTTCACTGTTACAAGTTGCTCTTTCTTGAAAGATGTAAACCTTATTTGTCATTGGATGCTGAAACCTATCCGTGCTCATAATGTACTGACATGCTTTACATTTTCCACATTTGAATGTTCCTGTTGGCATAGATACATTCTTTGCCTCTTGCCTATCTATGTCACATAGGAGCCTCTTTAAGTTATTCTTATTTTTATAAGTATAACTAGGATGTTCTCCTACTATGTCTTTTATCTTCTGGTCCATTGTTAGTATAGGCCAGTATTTCTTAATAGTTTATCTTATGATAACATTATCTGTACTGTACGTCAAAGGACATCTTACTATTTCCTTGCTTCTATTCAGCTCTTTTTCTTTGTTCTCTTTATCAATTTTTGCTGAATAATACGGTCTCCCTTTCTTTCTTCGGATAACTCTAAGCTTTTCTTCATCCATTTTTTCTTCCTTATACCCTCTGGCTGTAAAGTTGTTCATTAATCCTTGCATTTCTTCTTGAAATGTATTATCATTGGTACACAATCTGGAGACCCTTTGCACCTGGTTGTCCTTAATATTTTTAAAAATATGGCCCAGATGCATGCTAGATCTATGTAAAAGATGGTTTTTCCAAGTTTTTTTTTAAACAGGGCTGTTTCCAATCCTTTGATCTCATCCATAATAATATTAACATCCAGAAATTCTATTTTCTTCCGTGACATTTTGATTTCAAACTTTAAGAAATCCGTTGTTGTTGTTAGAAACTGAATGAATTGCTGCAACAAACTTTCATGCCCTCTCCATATAAGGAGAATGTCATCAGCAAAGCGTCAATAGAATTGTATATGTTGTTGCCAGATATTATTTTCATCTTTGCTCCACTGGCATTCCCATTGGGCTAATACTATATTTGCATAACTATTAGTACATGGAGTGCCCATGGCTACTCCCCATTTCTGCCAATAGACATCATGCTCATATAGAAACACATTGTTTTGTAATATAATTTCTAGTAGCCCACATATCCTTTCCACATCCTTATTTGGTTGGTTAGCTAGTATAAAGTTTCAACTGCTTCTATACCATATCCATTGGGTATGCTAGTAAATAAGCTATTCGCATCCATTGTTGCCAATACCATATGCCTATAGTTGTCACACTTGTGAGCTTCAGCATACAATTTCTCTAATAATTGCGCTGTATCTTTTAAAAAGTAAAAAGCTTTGACAGACACAGCACAAAGGTAAAACCAGGATTTATTCCAAACACGAATCACTCCAAAATTCCACCACAAGTGAGCGCTTTCATCTCCTGACATCGGAGATTTCTTCAGACTGGTGGTGAAGCAAAAGCAATACACTTATATATCATTCTAAAATCAATTAAAACATCAATTGAAACATAATTAACCCATAAATTGGAATTAGTTAATTAAAAAGACAAGAATACTAAAGCTAATGCTTAAGCCCCTTTCTTTTAGATACATAATGAATTCTTCTCTATTGTTTAGTCCAGGGTAAAACATGCATTTAATCTGACTTGCCAGCAGTATTCAAGCCAACCCAACTCTTCTTCAATGTTAATGTTTATAACTTTGGGATGAATTGCATCAATAACTAAGCATTTAAAATTATTTTTGCATTTGCTATCTATATAATGTTTAGCCATTGCATTTTTTGCATCCCCTCTACCTATTGCATAGTGATGCTCATATATCCTTCTATATAATTCTCTACTTGTTCTACCAATATAGAAGCACATGCATTCTAAACATACTAATAAATAAACTACATTTTTGGACTTACAAGTAAATTTGCCCGGAACCTTAACTATAGTTTTTCCTAATAATATTTCATTACTTTCCGTGTATAAAAATTGACAATAATTACAATTGAAACATTTAAACATGCCTTTTCTTTCTTCCATTACCTTACATTTATTTAACTTGGTTTGAAAAAAATCTTTAAAATTCTTAGCTCTCTTCTGCACAAATCTGGGTTCAACTCCTAGTTTCTGTAGGAGATCCTTACTACCTTTGAAGATTGCCCAATTATTTCTAATGATGTTCTTGATCTCATAAGAATCAATGCTATTTTGTACTGCTAAATCTGTCATGAAGTCCATACTATGTTCTGTATGGGCTTCATCTATCATCACATTGTTTCTTTTAAGAACTTCTTCATTCATAATTTTATTTAACATATGTTCAGGATATCCTCTATTACTCATCTTTTTACAAAAACTATTTGCTTCTTTATAAAAAATGTTTTCATCGTTTGTTAGACTACTAATTCTATTAATCTGGCCTTTAACAATATTCCATTTTGTCTTCTTAGGATGTAAACTCAAGTAATGTAAGTACATATTATTTTGGCACTCTTTTTTATAAATCTTTGAAACTAATCTTCCATCCTTCTTATAAATAGTGAGATCCAAAAAAATGATTTTTTCTTTACTATAAGTATGAGTAAATTTGATATATGAACAGATATTATTAATATAATTTAAGAATGCTTCTAGTTCTTCCACAGAACCGTTCCAAATTATAAGAATGTCATCAATAAATCTCAGCATTTTTGCGACATTCTTTGCAAAATACTTCAAAATATTGGCCATCTCCCATCCTTGCATAAATAAATTGGCATAGCTGGGTGCTAAGGCTGCACCCATAGCCACCCCATTGATGTGTACAAACAATTCATCATAAAATTCTAAAAAGTTATATGATAAAACTAAATCTATCATTTCCATGAGCAAACTTACAGTATTTGTAGAAAATGCTTTAGATTGCAACAATCCCATTCTGACCATTTCCATCCCTTCTTTCTTAGGGATCATAGTATAAAGAGAATTTATATCAAGAGTTACTAATATATCTGTGACAGAGACTTGTAATTCATTTAGTTTCTTTATACAATCATAGCTGTCCTTTATGTATGTTATACCATTTGGTACTACTTTTTGTAGGTGTTTGTCCACAAAAATAGACATACCCTTAGTCTTGCTGTTCTTACTAACAACTATTGGTCTTAATGGAGGGCAGTCAATATTTTTGTGGATTTTTGGTATACCAAAAATTCTGCTAATTTTGGGGTTATTATTGGTAATGTTCCACTTTATCTTGTCATCAATTCTTCCAGCATAAAACCACTCTGTTATACAAGAATCTATCAAGGAGAACCCTTTTCTAACCTCATAGGTTCATAGGTTCATACTAGGCTATCTGCCCGAGGGCATTTACAAGCCTAGCCCATAGTTTTGTGGCTTACGCCACCCCTTTAGTATGGGGAACTATACCCATTATTTTGCTGTGCCTCTGTCGAGCAGTGACACTGAGGTAATCCCTGGGGTATATCTGCGATCTCCCATCCATTGGTCAAGATTTCTCTTGAACAAGGCCAGCGAGGTGCTCTGCCTCACATATACCGGGATTTTATTCCACAGCATAGGAGTCTTTGGGTGATGAATCTATCCTCCAGCAAGTCCTATTAATAGCCGTGTCGAGGTTTAAGTCTCCGCCCTTGTGGCTCTGACGGATCTAGATTTTTGAGGTGAAGCATATTCATCAAATCTGGGTTTGACATGGCCTTGTATGTTAGGCAAAGGTCACCTCTGAGCAAGCGGTGGCGACTGAATAGAGCTGGAGTTCTTTCAATCGGGCAGCATAGGACAGATGTTTGAGACCCTTTATCCTTTTGGTGAGGAACTTTGTGGCCTCTCCAGCTGCTGCAAGTGTCGGGTCAGATACATTCGAATGGGGCATTGTACTCAATCATTGGTCTGATGAGTGATGAGTATAGGGAGACTATGACCTCCCTTGATCTAGATGAGAATCCCTTCATGATAAGGTGGGCAATGTAGAAGGTCTTCCTAACTACTTTAGCTACATGGGTGTCGAATGACAGACTACTATCAACCTGGGTCCCCAGGTCCCTGATAACTTCTTCTGTGCTCAGTGGATTGCCACCTATTTGGTAGCTAGGGGTAACCTTGTTTTTCCCGAAGGGTATGACTATGCATTTTTTGGCATTTAACTTTAGGCCATGGCTCTGGCACCAGTTATCCGTTTCTGTGAGACCCTTCTGAAGGATATCTGTGTCAGATGTGTTTTACTATGGCCCAGTTTGCAGTCATCTGCAAACTTTGTCAGCCATAACCCTCCTGTGTTTGCTTGTACTGGAAAAGTAGATGCCAAACAAGATTGGGCCCAGGACTGAGCCCTGTGGTACACCACTTGTGACAGGCTTTGAGTCTGACATGGCGCCAGCAACTCTGACCCTGTGGGTTCTGTCACTCAGCCAGTTTGCAACCCATCTTGTGATGTATGGGTTAACATTTAAGCTGATGAGTTTTTCAATGATACCCGAGTGGGGTATTGTATCGAAGGCCTTCGCCAGATCGAGGTAGGCTGTATGGACTGCCTTTCCCTCATCAATGGCTTTGGTGACTGTTTCGAAAGTCAACCAAGTTTAGAAGGCATGATCTGCCTTTGACAAAGCCAAACTGGGATGGATCCAAAGTCTGCAAATTCCCTATGTCTTTATTTATGAGGTCCATTATGATCCTCTCCATGGCTTTGCAGATAAGGCTTGTCAAGCTAATGGGCCAGTAATTTCCAGGGTCGGTGGAGGCACCGCCTTTGTGAAGTGGGACCACAGTTGCAGTGCGCCACTCCCTGGGTACGTATCCAGAGCTAAGACTATGATTAAACAGCTGTCCTAGCTGTGGGTTTAATTCTCATTGAGTTCGTGGAGCACACAGCCGGCGACACCATCAGGTCCCCTGGATGCTGTGTCTTTGGAGAGAGCAGTTCTCACTTGGGCGTTGGAGATGTTTGCGGGCCTGCAATCGCTTGGTATAGATATCTCTCCTTTTGTGGAGGAGGGGAGGGCAGAGTTTGCACTGAACCTGTCAGCCAGTATGTTGGCAATGTCTGTAGGATCAGTAATCTTCACATCATTTTGAACTAGTTCTGAGCATATCTGGGAGTTTCCTCCCAGGTTTCTAACATAGCTAAAGAAGGCCTTATGATTGTCTTTTGAGTCTTTAGCTATTTTTCTCTCAAAATTTGCTTTGGATGATTTTATGAGAGCTCTTAGTTTTTACTTATAGTGATCAAGGTTGTCTTACCTCTTAAGGATTTTGCTCTAGCTTGTAGTAGATTGCTCCTTTGTTGTAGAGTTTGTTTATGGCTGGGGTCCACCAGACTGGACGCTTGCCTTTGGTACAAAGAGTCTTTGTTTTGCTTGGGATTGCCTTATCCATGCAGTCCTGCAGGTGCTGGTAGAAGGCATTTGTAAGTGATTCAGCAGCTTGAGTACTGTTTTCCGCCAGCTCGGGGGCCTTAAAGGAGACCACACTAGTCTTTAGAAGTGTGAAGTCGGCTTTCGAGAAGTTCTTTACTGTGGTCTTTTTATTTCAGGTGGGGGTGGGATGAGGACCTCCAGCGAGATTAGTTTGTGATCTGATCTCACCAGTGAGGGGCATACTTCAGGTGTTGAACATTGTGCTCCCATGTTCGTGATGATGAGATCAAGTATGTTTTCTCCTCTTGTGGGGATGGTGACTAGTTGTTCCATGGCATTTGAGTTTATGAATTCCAGGAACTTTTGGGCTAGGGTGTTTGGGCTTGAGTAGTGTTCCCAGTCTATATTAGGGTAATTGAAGTCACCTAGTATGATGGTGTTTGGTGATACATTTATCCCCTCTAGTGTTTTCAGGAAGGCCATGTGAGGTTCCTGAGTTTGTGAGGGTGGCCTGTAACATGCTACAATTTGCAGAGCAGTCTTTCCTATGGTTAATTGCACCTGGATGGTCTCCGATGCATCGTGCGTTGCCACCAGTCTTGAGGTGTGGGTGTCCTTGATGAATATGGATACCCCCTCCTTTCTTGGTATTGTCCGGATTTTGGGGCCGGAACGCACGATAAGAGGTAAAACCTGATAGTGCTGGGATGCTCTCAGGAGCCTTGAACCAGGTTTCTGTCACTGCACAGACATCGATGTTCTCCATACTGAGAAGGGCCTCGAGCGTGCATTTTGAGATTTAGACTTCTGGCATTGAGCAGCATTACCCTTAGTTTTTTCCTTTTTGTGTTCTAGGGTGGTAGGTTTAGAATTTGAGCCTTGCCTAAAAAGGCACTATGGGGTGGCAAGAGCCTTTGCCAATATCCGGAATCCCAGGGTGACAGGTGCAAGCCATCCCTTGTGAAGCAGCGTGGCTTGTCCAGCATGTCATCCCAGGCAGACAGACATTGGATCCCCTTTGAATGACACCAGAGTTTAAGCCAATTGTTAAAGCTGATCATCTTATCTCTGTATTGTGGCATCATTCTTGGTGAAGGTAGGATACTGCTCAAGGTCAGGGTCATACCTGCCTGGGCTACATAATCAGAGAGCTCCTCAATGTCTCTTTTCATGTAGTCCAAGGAGGTACGTCTCAGGTCGTTTACACCAGCGTGGACAATGACTGAGTCATATTTGTACCTGCTGTTGAGAGACCTGAGTGCTTGCGTTATGTGGCGGATTCTAGCGCCCGACAGGCAGCTTACTGTGGCCTTCTCCTTACTCAGTCTGGTGAGCGGGACGCCAGTGTGTCTGACTATGGAGTCACCAATGACTAGTGTGTCTGGCATTGTGTTTGGCCTTAAGGGCTGTGACTGTTTGAGACACTGACTGTGAGGTCTATGTGTTGCAGGTGTTGTGTTCTGAGGTGGTGGTTGTTTGGGTGTCTGCTTTGGTGGCCTCTGCTGTTTTGGTAGATTTTTGATCAGAGCCGCCGAGTATGTCTTTGTGTGTTTATGTGTATGATTTGGTAACCTTCTCCTCCTGACTGGTCTTGCCAGTCCTATGTTGAGAGAGCTCAGCCTCCAGTTTGGCCGTATAGTTGTATCTCTCGCATGTATTTGTGTTTTGTGGGAGGAGGAGAGGGTTGTCTGTGTACATGAGGCAATTGTAACATTGCCTCAATATTCCCAGGTTCACCAGCTGAGCAGGAGAGGACACTAGCAACTGATCCCTCGACATGCTAGAAGGACTAGACAAAAAAACTTTAAAAGAGATTCCGGGGGACGTGGGTGACTGAGAAATGGGGGTTTGCCTTTTGGGGTGCTATCTATAAGAGTGCCGTATCAAGGTAATAAGTACTGTAGGAGCAAGTGCTAGGTTTAACAGATAGAGAAAAGTCTACTTGGAGTCAAGTAGAGATGATCTTTTAGGTATTAGAGAAAGTGCTAGTAACAGGGATGCTTAAAGGTAAGATTGAAAAGAATGCACTCTGCAGTGTGCACTAGAGAAGTTAGATATGAAAGTAGGTAACTTGAGTTTTACCTGTTTAAAAGTTAAGGTTTAGTGGAGAGTTACTATTTTTAAAACAGCAAGATGGACTGAAAGGGTGGTTACTTTGTATTTTGGTACTATGAAATACTGTAGGATGGCCAATAAATTTAAATAATTGAAGGGGTGGGATTTCAAAAGTGATGGTTTTGTGATTACTCACATAAGCCAGTGAAAGTAGAGAGAACTGAGATATATGGTCAGATTAACATAAGAGGTGGGCAACTAGAAAGACAGTGGAATTTAACAAGACAACTTAAATGGGTGGGAGGGAGGGAAAAAATTCTGCCTGACTCAGAACAGAGAGAGCTGTGGTCTCTTTTGAAGTTTTAATATGCTGTTAAAACAGAATGCAAGCAAAACACAAGGTAAAGAAAACAAACTACAGTATTCAAAATATAGAAAGGCAATACAGAAATACAAAAATAACAGCAAACTAACCTTTCTTCACAGCAAAGTGTAGCAGAGTCTGGATGAGCCTTTCTGGTTTATAGAAACTAAAATCCGATAATAATTCCTTCATTTTAGTTTCATAATCTTGTCTTCCCATTAAAACTATTGCCCCTCCTTTATCTGCTATAAAAATTAAGATGTTTTCATCTTTTAATAGGGCATCAAAACACTCTTTTTCTCCTTTTGTTAAATTGTAATATTTAAATTTAGAATCATTATCTAACATTTCTAACAATTGCATTTCACAAACATTCAAGAACATTTCTAATTCTTTACACAGAGGTGGATTATAGCAACTTGGTTTATAAAAATTACAGCTATTGAATTTCTGACTTCTGAAAAGAAGTCTGAAATTTAACTTTCTAACATAGTCTCTTAATTCATTAATCATAGTAAGTTTGTCAGCCCTTTGTGCAGGGGCAAAATTCCATTACACAGAGGTGGATTATAGCAGCTTGGTTTATAAAAATCACACCAGAGATAGTTAATAAAGAAAATAATAAAGAAAGTAGTAAGCTAGGAGCGGTACCTAAAAAGGGAGAAAAATATGCACCAATTTTTCAACAACTCCCTTTTCTTATACATCAACAGAACGACAGAGCCCCAAGATCCCTAAGCAGGGAAAGGAAAAAGAGAAAGGCAACCTAGAGGAGAGACAAACAAGAAGTAGAAAAGAGGATACCGAGTCATTGTAATAAATATTTCAGACTATGTATTGAGTGAGGAACAAAACCAACTTCTGCAAAGAGGCCTGACCTTTATACCCTCCATTAGGTCCCAACTTAGTGAGATGGCAATAGCTTTAAAAACATTTGGAAGAAATGTAACGTTACAATACATATATGGCACCAAAAATACACAAAGTATGGGTTCAGATGATTTAAAACAAAAATATAAGAGGCCAAGTACGTTTGTGCCTATAAATCATCCTCAGGTGGAAGCATTCATCAAACTTTGTGAGAATGAAATAGCACAACACAAAGATGAAGGAAAAGGAAAACAATTCCACAATTTGAACTATAGAGAGCAAAAGGCATTGAAAGAACTGCAACTTAACAAAGAAATAGTGATAAAACCAGCTGACAAAGGAGGTGCATTGGACATCATGAAAATGGAACAATATGGCAATAAGATGAAGAAGCTTCTTAGAGATAAAACTACATATATTAAGATAGGTATTAAACAAATAGAAAGATTGATAAAGGAAGTCAAAGAAGATTTATATGAAAAATGAATGTGTAGAATAATAGATGAAAACTTGTATGCATGTTTTGAAACCTTACATCCACTTATACCAGAAATAAAAGGCATACCGAAGGTACACAAGAATTTAAATGATCCGCCATTAAGACCTATAGTTTCAGGAAGAGGGTGGATCATGGAGCCTCTTTCCATTTACATAGAAGATGAGCTTAAAAATCTGTTAGAGAAAACACCTACAGTGTTAAAAGATACAGCTCCAAATCCACAAAAGCAGCCAAAAAGAACGCTAGATTCGAGAACTTATACAAAGAAGTGGAAAATGCAGCATATAAGTTGAAGAGATTGCAATGGCAGCATTTCCACATGGAAGCATGCCTGCACCATAACCTGACACCTAGGGGACTAAGGGTCAGATGTATGCCAAGTTATGGAAACACTTATCCGGAGCTCTTAGCACAATGGCAACGGATCAACATAGAAACCAGCTTTAATTATATTAGATTACTTATAGATTTCTTTAAGCTGCAGGAAAATGAAATCTCAGAACTTATACAAATAAAGCAGAGTGAGATGGGACAACTAGATCTCTCTGAAGAAAATCTTATGAGGTTGGAGAACCTCCAAGGCAAATGATAAAAATTAACAAACTGAGAAGAGATTCTGATGACTTCAAGGCAGGCCAGCTCTTTGAATGGCCAAGAACAGCAAGGAATCAAGATCAACCTAAAATTAGTGACACAAAAGGAAATAGAAGAAAAATGCATTTATTGGAAGTAACATCTAGAAAACAACATGTGCAAGCAGAAATCCATGCCCCACCAAGACAGAGAAGTGATAATAAAGAGGAAGGAGTAGTAACAAATGGCAGTATAGTCACTGAGGACATGGAAGAATTAGAAGTTGTATTTACAACAGAGAAGGAGGGATCAAGAACACCAGAGATAGTTAATAAAGAAAATAATAAAGTAGTAAGCTAGGAGCGGTACCTAAAAAGGGAGAAAAATATGCACCAATTTTTCAACAACTCCCTTTTCTTATACATCAACAGAACGACAGAGCCCCAAGATCCCTAAGCAGGGAAAGGAAAAAGAGAAAGGCAACCTAGAGGAGAGGCAAACAAGAAGTAGAAAAGAGGTTACTGAGTCATTGGTAATAAATATTTCAGACTATGTATTGAGTGAGGAACAAAACCAACTTCTGCAAAGAGGCCTGACCTTTATACCTTCCATTAGGTCCCAACTTAGTGAGGTGGTAATAGATTTAAAAACATTTGGAAGAAATGTAACGTTAAAATACATATATGGCACCAAAAATACACAAAGTATGGGTTCAGATGATTTAAAACAAACATATAAGAGGACAAATATGTTTGTGCCTATAAATCATACTCAGGTGGAAACATTCATCAAACTTTGTGAGAATGAAATAGCATAACACAAAGATGAAGGAAACGGAACACAATTCCACAATTTGGACTCTAGAGAGCACAAGGCATTGAAAGAACTGCAACTTAACAAAGAAATAGTGATAAAACCAACTGATAAAGGAGGTGCATTGGTCATCATGAAAAAGGAACAATATGACAACAAGATGAAGGAGCTTCTTAGAGATAAAACTACATATATTAAGATAGGTATTAAACAAATAGAAAGATTGATAAAGGAAGTCAAAGAAGATCTGTATGAAAAATTAATGTGTAGAATAATAGATGAAGACTTGTATGCATTTTCTGAAACCTTACATCCACTTATACCAGAAATAAAAGGCATACCGAAGGTACACAAGAATTTAAATGATCCGCCATTAAGACCTATAGTCTCAGGAAGAGGGTGGATCACGGAGCCTCTTTCCATTTACATAGAAGATGAGCTTAAAAATCTGTTAGAGAAAGTACCTACAGTGTTAAAAGATACAGCGCAATTATTAGAGAAATTGTATGCTGAAGCTCACAAGTGTGACAACTATAGGCATATGGTATTGGCAACAATGGATGTGAATAGCTTATTTACTAGCATACCCAATGGATATGGTATAGAAGCAGTTAGAAACTTTATACTAGCTAATCAACTGAATAAGGATGTGGAAAGGATATGTGGGCTACTAGAAATTATATTACAAAACAATGTGTTTCTATATGAGCATGATGTCTATTGGCAGAAATGGGGAGTAGCCATGGGCACTCCATGTGCCAATAGTTATGCAAATATAGTATTAGCCCAATGGGAATGCCAGTGGAGCAAAGATGAAAATAATATCTGGCAACAACATATACAATTCTATGGATGCTTTGTTGATGACATTCTCCTTATATGGAGAGGGCATGAAAGTTCATTGCAGCAATTCATTCAGTTTCTAACAACAACAACGGATTTCTTAAAGTTTGAAATCAAAATGTCACGGAAGAAAATAGAATTTCTGGATGTTAATATTATTATGGATGAGATCAAAGGATTGGAAATAGCCCTGTATAGAAAAACAACTTGGAAAAACCATCTTTTACATAGATCTAGCATGCATCTGGGCCATATTTTTAAAAATATTAAGGACAACCAGGTGCAAAGGGTCTCCAGATTGTGTACCAATGATAATACATTTCGAGAAGAAATACAAGAATTAATGAACAACTTTACAGCCAGAGGGTATAAGGAAGAAAAAAATGGATGAAGACAAGCTTAGAGTTATCCGAAGGAAGAAAGGGAGACCATACTATTCAGCTAAAATTGATAAAGAGAACAAAGAAAAGGAGCCAAATAGAAGAAAGGAAATAGTAAGATGTCCTTTGATGTACTCTACAGATAATGTTATCATAAGAGAAACTATTAAGAAATACTGGCCTATACTTACAATGGACCAGAAGATAAAAGACATAGTAGGAGAGCATCCTAGTTATACTTATAAAAATAAGAATAACTTAAAGAGGCTCCTATGTGACATAGATAGGCAAGAGGCAAAGAATGTATCTATGCCAACAGGAACATTCAAATATGGAAAATGTAAAGCACGTCAGTACATTATGAGCACAGATAGGTTTCAGCATCCAGTGACAAATAAGGTTTACATCTTTCAAGAAAGAGCAACTTGTAACAGTGAGAATGTGATCTATGTCACAAGCTGCATGGTATGTAAAGCATTCTATATAGGTAAGACCAACAGAAAATTTAAAGAATGAGTATTAAGACATATACGGGACATTCATAATAAAATAGAGACTAATGCTCTTAATGCACATATTAAAGAAAATCCAGAGCATAACTTTAGATTTATGGTTATGGCACAGATTAAGCCTATGGAAAGAGGAGGTGATATAGTAAATAGAACAGAAAAAATTGAGTTGCAATGGATAATTAATTTACGATCCAACCAATTCCCCGGACTAAATGCTGTAGTCCTGCTTAAACCTGTTTTAAAAGAGAGGAAACTATGAGGGAAATTAATTATACATCTGCCAATGTAGCTCAGTCAGCTGAGCATCAGACACTTATCCAGAGGGTCCAGGGCTTGAGTCCTAGTCTGGGCACCATGGTGAAAGGAGAAGAAATCCCTAATCATAAATGAAGACAGTTGAACCTAAGTTTACTGAGCAAGAAGAAATTTGGAAAACATTGAAACCAAGAGCATCAAAGGGATAAAAAGAGTGTAGTTTGCTTGTTATATTTTTTTGGCCTATATGTTATAGTCCTCCTCAAGCTTGTTTAGAAAGAAAAGAAAACTAAGAGGGAGTTGAACGATGCATCTACCAACGTAGCTCAGTTGGTAGAGCATTAGACCCTTAAACAAAGGGTTCAGGGTTCTAGTCCCGATTTGAATATTATGATGGAAGGAGAGTAAACTCCAAACTATAAATAAATTGAAATCAAGTTCACTGTGCATGCAGAAGTCTGGAAAATATTGAAATTTAGAGCCCTAAAGGAATAGAAAGAGTGTAGTTCATCCATTATTTACATCAATTAGAAAGGAGAAATGATTTGTTATGGAGATCAAAGATATTTGTTAGCGGAAATTTGTCAGCAAATGAAGAAAAGGCATTGAATTAGCAGAGAGCTTGGAATTAGTATGGGAGAAAAAGGAGAAGAAGTGTAATTTGCCAAACAATGGATTACATAACATTAAAAAACAGTTACAATAGCTTCTTAATAAGACTTAGTAAAGAGCTCTGTACAAAGTAAAACTCGGATAGAATAACAGGAATCAGCAGTACATCTTCGAATATAAGCAAGCGCTCCTAGTCAGAAAGAGATTTGATATTAAGAAGCAAGACACAAAACAAAAAAATAAAAAAAAGTTTTTGATTTATGATGTGAGTTAGCAAGTGCATTTATATAGTTAAGTAAGCGCTATCAGTTTGAAAGAGACCTGATGACATGGGAGTAAGAGCATATACAAGAAAGTGTTTGATCCTATGTTTTAAAACAAAGGAGAAAGCCATTGTACTTGTGGTTTACCTAATGAAGACAACCCGTGAAAGAGAAGAGGTTGTAGCCCTGTTATAGGCAGACAGACGCCTCCAATATAGAGGCGAAATACATGAAAAATGCTATGCAGGGAGAGTGATTAGTTTTTACAAAAGGCAAATAAGAACATGACATAAAAAGGTGGAGCCTGCATCTTGCAACAGGATACACACAAGCCATTGGAGCAAAAGAAAAAGAATAGCAAATTAGGTGAGAGGAAAGGAATGAATAAACATTGGTAGATTTATTAAAACTCATTTGCATGGAAGAATGTAATTGGCTTCCAAGAAATAAGAGCTAGAACATCGGATTGGACTACAAGTACATCAAGAATTAGCATAGAGGCTCCCATTGGTCGTGGGGGATGACTCTAAGTAAGCAGCATGAATATAAATAGAAGTAGCTGCAAATGTTAAGCAGATCTGAAGAAGGTTGATGAACCAAAAGCACTCATCTCTCTTTTTTGTGTTACAACGCTAACTTTCAAATGGTTAGGTCGTAGCTTTTATTTTATTTGTTTTAAAACATTTTAATAAAAGTTCTTTTAAAGAAGAAACAAGGAGAAGCTTCTTAACAAGAATTTCAACAGCAGTAGCCAAGGAGGAAAGCACCATTCTTTGAAAACATTTTAAACTTATCTTATGTCAAATATGCATGCTTCACCCAATAATTATAGCTTATGCAGTGTCACCTTTCTTCATAAGGAAAACTTTAGCTATGATTATTGGTCTGATATTCAGAAGTTTTAAAAGGAAAGCATGCAAAAAAGAGGCAGGGGGAAACATCAAAACTGACTAGATGAATGTCATGAACTTCCTGCATTAGAAATAAAAAGAAAAGAGTGCATAACACTTATAATTGGGGGATTGGGTTGGATCACAAAGTGCCTGTAACGTAACAAAAAAAGCAAGATATATTTATGATATATATATATATATATATATATATATATATATATATATATGTGTGTGTGTGTGTGTGTGTGTGTGTGTGTGTGTGTGTTTGTGTTGAGAAATCTCCCCCCAGGAATTAAATAAAAGTGACTAAGGTGTAGCCATTTTGTACTTTATTCACTGGACATCTTCTGAACCTCATAAAAATTTTAAAAGTGCATTTAAATAAGGCATATAAAGTCATGTGATACAGGTCATCTAATTCAAAATGAAAGTGACAGGAGCCCTCACTTCAAAATAATTCTATAAAAACATGTAATAAAACACTCCTACAAATAATGTGTGTTTTATAATCTTTCTGTTCTTAACTTAAGAGTACTGTTAATACGTAACAAAATCATTGAAACCTGATTTCCTATAGGCAGCCAATTTAAATTGCCATTTAAACTCTTGATTTTGAAGTTTAAGTTGGTACTCACCCCTTAAATTAACCTCAGTTTGTTCTAATATTAAAAATAATAAAAATCTATAACCAAAACATTTGTTTGCATGTGTACCAAGTGTGCTTACTGAGTCTTTTCTATGAATGTTATAGACTTACTGGTAGATCCTAGTTTTTAAATATTCCTAAAATGCAGTAAATAGCTCTTGTTCTGAGGTTG
Source organism: Protopterus annectens (assembly GCF_019279795.1). Lineage (NCBI taxonomy): Eukaryota > Metazoa > Chordata > Ceratodontiformes > Protopteridae > Protopterus > Protopterus annectens. The sequence continues at coordinate 1,953,131,461 of NC_056741.1, forward strand.
TCAGTACAGCAGAATTGGACTGTTTAGCTTTACTTTGGAAACATAGTTTGTATAAAAAGTCCCTTCAGTCATAGAGATTGAGTTAAATATATTCCTGCTCATCTTTATGAGCTTTAATGAGAACAAATGTGGTACTTTCAGCATGATAAAAATGCATACCAGTGATGCAATTTATACATTTCTGCTACTCAAACAACCACAACCACAACTTAACAATTCAAGACTTTTATGTAGACAGATCTATGTGCCAGCAGATATTTACATAATGGTGTGATGCAGAGATATTCTACTTTCTAGCAATCTCCAAGATTAAGAACTATTTTATTATTATTATTATTATTATTATTGTTATTATTATTATTATTATTATTATTATCATTAGTATATAGTTTTGTTGTAAACTGGAGTTCAACTCTGATCCCAATGGAAAATTTAAGGGTCTACTAAAGGGAACAAGATGAAAGACAGGCAATTTTTTTGATCAAACCATAATAGAAACAATAAAACCCATTTACACACAGTGAAATCATAATTATATGAATTTTACATTATTGATGTGGTTAGTCACCATATATGCAGCAGAAACATTTCCATTTTCAATATTTAAAATAAAAAACTGGCAGGTAAGTAGGGATAATGGAAAGAGTAAATGAGTAAATTAACAACAAGAGACATTTGACAGAAGACAGAAGGATGGCAAGAGGGTGAGTGATGTTGGAAGAGAGTATTAGGACAGTTATATGTTCAGTGAAGTGAATGAATATCGGTGTCTTAATCAGGAATAGCTTTAGGGGACTTGCTGGGGATTAAGGCTCATGGAACAGTTGTATGGGTCATGTTTGACAAGGTAAGTCAGGTTGCATTAAGGTTTAAAGCTTGGTGCAAGAGTTGGGGCTCCTCTTATAAGTAAAGTATATGGTAGGACATTGCTAGATTGGTTTAATGTGTCTTACAGTGGTCTGTTGGATGGAGTTCAGAGGGAAAGTGGTATTAGTCAAGAATGGGAGCAAGGTAAGGCAGTTCATTGGGTAAAGGAGGATATTGCTGTGAGTACAGCAGTTGCAGGTGTGGCTAACAGAATGTACTAATTATAGCGCATTTCATATTTTTTGGGTGACAAAGCAGTTAAGTAAGGTAGCATGCAGCTTAGCTTGCCTTGTTTTGATGGCTTTGGGGTTGGTGTTTTGGTGGCCTGGCTTGGGTTTACTGTTTGTGGTACCTTTGGGGTCGTACTGATAAAAGGCCATGATGGTGGTTTGTCTTATTGTTTAGAATGGGTGTTTGGAGTGTTGGCACGATTGCTAGTGAATGGAATTTTCAACAGAGAACTCGTGTGGTTATTATATTCATTGGGTAGTTAAATGGGGTGGCAATTTGATGTGAGGGTATGCAGTTGACTCTGTGTGGTTTCAAGTGAAGAGATCTCATTTGGGTATCATATTCATTAGGCAGTAAAATGGGGTTGCTATGTGGCATGATGGAGGCAATGGCCTTTGCGTGGTTTTAGGTGGCAAAGGGTTTAGTGTTTGGTTGTCCAGTTGGCTGGTAATGCCCTTGGAATCATTGCAAGGTTTCTATTGGCCATTGGGTAAGGATTATTTAGCTCATGCATAGTGGTTATGCTAGCTTATGAGGTGATGGTTGTTACGTTAGCATAGGAGAGGGCTCAGTGGTTTGCTTTCAGCTATTTAGGCAACTGGCTATATTCATTATTTATTTATTTATTTATTTTACATTTGTTGACTGGGCTAGTCTAACTGGATATATGTCCATTTTCAGTTGAAGCCCGGGGAGAAAAGCTCCAAAAGGTGCAATAGTATCATGACTTACAATATATGCAATAGCAGGAAGTTACATTAAATAAATGTAGAACAGGTATAAAAATGTGCACAGAGTTTGCTAGAGAAAAGAATAAAAAACACAAAACTTAAGATGACATATCATACAAAAGGCAAATAAGCAAGATTTGTTAATTTTACATCAGATGGCAGGTTACAGGTATACAAACTTATGCTTACTTACAGCAAGGTAGAGAATGAAGACTTTTAGAGTAAGTAACACTATGATTGAGCTGAGAACTCTACTTTAGAACATAGGTAGTGGTTATTATTCAAGTCATCACTAGCAGACAATGTAGGAGAGAAATAGAGGATAAATAAAGGGAGTGGGAGATAGGGAAAAAAGAGAAAAAAAGTTAGATGTTAGTCAGGGTTAGATCAGGGACATAGCCAGTGTGTTTTGAGGTGTTTGTTAAGATATTTTTTGAAGAGCAGTGTGGAAGAAAGAGAAGAGAGCTCATTAGCAAGATGGTTCCAGGTTTTTCCCACAGTGTTTGTGAATAATGAGTGTCCAGCCTTGTTGTTAGATTTGGTAGTGGAAACTAGAACCTTATTAGATGAGCGTAGTGTTGCCAAGTTTTTGTATGGAGTAATTAGGTTGGTGAGGATTGGAGTATTCATAGGGTGGTAGAGAATCTTTTGGGTGATAGTAAGTTGCTGATATAGAAGTTGGTTTTGTAGTTCTAACCATCTCAGCTGTCTAAGGTTGAGACAGTGATGGGTCTAAAAGGGGAGCCTGTGGCAAATCTGGCAATGTTATTATAGCTGGTTGCAAGTTTGCTCCGGTTACTTTTAGATAGATTGGTATAAATGGCAGTGACATAAACCAGGGTAGAGATAAGGTGGGTCTGGGCAATGGTAGTTCTGGCCAATGGTGTGAAAAAGGTTTTGATTCTATAAAGGGAGCCTAGTTTTCTGTTGACTGATTTTATAGTAGCATTAATATGATCATCAAAGTTAAGGTGGTGGTCTATTGTAATTCCTAGGAGATGGGTTGTAGAGTCTGGGGATATGGTAGTTCCATTATTCAAGGTTACTGTGAAGTGACATTGTGGAGACTTTTGGGTAGGAGTAAAAAGCAATAGTTTCATTTTTTGGGAGTTCAGGAGGAGGCAATGTTGCATAAATCAATTTTCAACATTATTAAATACTGTTTGGGTGAGGGACTGGAGTGATGAAATGGAATTAGCAGCACAGATTAAGGTAGAATCATCTGCATATTGTATGCAGGTGGCTTGCAGTATGTTAGCATTGAGATCATTGATAAAGATAGAAAAGAGAAGGAGACCTAATATAGAACCTTGGGGTACTCCAATGTTAACAGGGAGGGGTGTCGATAATTTGTTATCCCAGAGAACAGCTTGTTGTCTGTTATCTAAATAGGATTTAAACCAGAGTATTGCCTGTGGGTCAAGTGCAATGGCTGTTAGTGTATTCATAAGTAGTTGATGGTTAACCATGTCAAAGGCTTTTGACAGGTCAATAAATAGTGCTGAGGAAAGAGAGTTATTATTGCGATTTTTGTTTATACAGTCAGAAAAGAATAGCAAGGCAGTGGTTGCACTGTGGTAGGGCCTAAAACCATGCTGACAGTTAGCAAGCAAGTTATTAAAAAGAAGGTGGAAGAGTAGCTGACGGTGGACACATTTTTCCATTATTGTTGCTATTGGGGAGAGTAAGGCTATAGGTTGAAAGTTAGAAAGTTCAGTAGAAGAGCCAACCTTATGCAGAGGGATGATGTGTGAGATTTTCCAAATAGAGGGAATTGTTCCTTCTATAATTGTTCTGTTTATAAGGATGGATATGGGATAGGCAATGGCTTTAGATGCTATTTGTAGGTATTCATCTGGTAGACGGTCATCTGAGGGGTGAATGGTTTGAGCTTTTGAAGGAGAGAGAGCAGATGAGGGATGTAGGTACAGGTTGTAGATGAAAGGAAGGAGTTGCCCTATTAATGTTGTCTGATAGGCTAGTGCTAACAGTGGGTAGTGTATTAGCTAGATTTTGAATTGCTTCGGTGAAGTAGTTGTTGAAGGTATCAGCAATTTGCTTAGAGTTTTTCTGGGTAGTACCTGATGGGGTGGGTGTTTTAGAGTGCCCTGGCTGAAGCACTTTGTTAAAGCCTGACCAGAACTTTTGCAGTTTATGCTAGTGGGTTTGTTGTAGGTGATGGTAGAAGTTCTTTTTGTCAAGCAGAATTTCCTTTTTGGTAGAGTTTCGTAACTGTTTAAAGTACAGATGGTCTGCTGATATTTTTGAAGCTCTCCATTTGGCCCATATTTTATTACATAGGAGGATCTTTTGCTTAGTTTCTTTAGTGAGTCATGGAGCAACTTTGTTCCTAATACGGATAGAGCACAAGGGGGCATGGTAATCAAGGATTTGTAGAAATTTAGTATTGAAGTAAGATGCAGCTTCATCCAGTTGAAGATGATATAGAGGTGACCAGTCATGTTCCTTAAGTTCATTTTGGAAGGTATGTGGATTAAATTGTTTTTTAGAGCGTGAGGTTTGAAAATATTTGGATTGGAGTTATGGAGTTTTTTGTTTAATTATGTAGGTTAGAGAGTGGTCACCAATATCATCTGGAAGGGTACCTGGTTTGTAAGTATTAGGGTGACTATTTATAAGGATCCAGTCTAGTATGCTTTCTTTACTGCTTGGTTTGTGGATTCTAGTGGGGGTAGTTATAATTTGGAAAAAAAACGTAAAGATTTACATGGGTGGTAGAATTAGGGGAGTTGCAGGAAGCCCAGTCTATATTGAAATCACCTAGCACTATTGTTTCCTGAGGTAGGTGAGTGGAGAGGCAGCTGAGGATGCTTTCAAGAGTATTAATATTTTTTCCAGGGGAAAGGTAGGAACAAATTATATAGATAGATTTACAGTTGTTGATTTGAAGTTTGACAGTAAGGATTTCTGCATCAGTATTTGAGGGAAGGTACATATTGAAAGTTGCAATTGAAGTTCAGATTTATAGAGAATGGCCACACCCCCACCCTTTTTGGTCTTTTGATCATATCTCAGAATGTTATATCCAGGAGGGGTAATTTCCAGGTCCAGAGTAGTAGGTTTTAGCCAAGTTTCTGTAATAAAGAGGATGTTGAATGAATGTACTTCTAAGAGTGCATGAAGGTGGGTTATTTTATTGTTTATACTATGGATGTTGAGATGGGCTATCAGGAGAGAGTTTGAGGGTTTCCTAGGGGTATGGGTATTGGAAGTTTGGTTCTGTGGTTATATGGTAATGTTATTAATAGGGCCACAGATTGGATGAATGTCACCATCTAATAGGGGGTGCTGTTGAGGTCTTTGTATAATCTTTAAGAATTTATAATAGTTATTTAGGGCTTTCTTGTCTTGGAAGTAGATAATATGGGAGGATCTATAGTACTTTGGAAGTATATAGTTGGAAGTGGAAGTTACGTTTATGGGGTTGTGGGAGTATAATTGAGAAACTGATTGTGTTTCTAGGTGGAGAATGTGAATTTGACTAAGTGACCAATGTTCATAGATGGTAAGAGTATATGGAATAGTTAGTGAAGCTAGAATAGTTGTTATGAGTAGCAGGTGTGAATAACTGGTCTTATGCATTTGGGCTATGAGGAGGAGAAGGATAAGAGATAGAGTAGGTTGAGGGAGAGAGTATGCTGTAGGATATAATATAGGTAGTGATATGAGGGAATGATGGAAAAGCAGTTTGTATGTTATTAGCAAATAAAGCTGGGGTGGCGAAGGCTGAAAGAGTTCAGATAGGTGTAATGTAGCTGTAAGCAGTAGTAGGAAGTGGGGGTGTGGTAGTTAATAAAAATGTATTACTGGTTGGGTGATGGGGGAAGGGGAATGGTTATAGAAGTATAAGGTTAACAGCCCTGGGGGGGTGGGTGGAATATGGGGGTAGGGTAGGGTAGTGGAGCGGAGTGAGCCAGCAGGGCAAACAGAGCGGGTTAGAGCAAGTGAAGATAGAGCAGCAGAAAAAAGTATCAGCAACAGTTATGCAGCAACTAAGGTAAGTGGGTAAGTAATGACTACTTTAGAGAAGCGAGACTAGAAAAACATAAAGAAACGAGAGAAAGATAGTGATATAGCAAGGGAGGAGTGGATATATAGAAGGTAAAGTAAGGTGGGGGTATGTTCCTTTTAAAAAACAAAGTGAATAGTCCAGCTAGCTTCATATACTGAAGCCACAGGAGAATATTCTTGTTCTAGGTGTGCTACGTGTAGGTGCTGCCACCTAGTGGTAAGATGTGGAAGAACAAAGGATGGTAGGCAGAAAAGATATAATGGACCTAGTGTGAAGTAAGAGGTTTGCAGGGTTTTAGAGACAGGAGGGGGGAGGCCAGTAGCAAGTGGTCTGCAGTAGGCTGCTTAAACAACACACACTTGGGAGGCCAGACAAGCACAATATATGGGAATTAAAAGCAGCTTAAAAAACAGAATCAGCGGTAGTTTGTCTGGGTACATACATTCACAACAGTTTGAGTTTGGGAGCCCTCACAGTAGGTAGTTAGTAGGAGACCCAGGCAAGCTGGCCATTTCTGGGAGTTCTTCTAGGTTTATGCAGGAGGTATCCCTTTTGGGTGTATAGGCTGGAAGGGAGCACACAGCGTGGATTACTGTAAAAAAAAGAAGAGAGAGACACAGTGGGTTAGGATACGTAGGAATAGCGAAGAAAGTGTCTACAGTGATTGGCACAAAAGTAATGGAAAAGTCAGAAGAGGGGGATAGTCAAGTAGCATACGTAAAGTAAGGAACAAGACAAGAAATATAATGAGGTTGAGGAGTGGAAATAGGTGGGAGAGTAGATACTTGAGGTGGTAGATGATAGGAGCAGTGAAGATTACAGTACAGCAAAGGGGCAGGCAGTAATAATCACACTAATAGTACAATGCAGTCACTTTACAGACAGGTTACTGTAGAAAAAGTAAAGGTTTGGCAGCAGAAAAAAAAACAATAGTGAGTAGCATTTACATACCAATACCATACAGTGAAAAACACAATTTACAAACCACATTCTCTATGGTGAAATACATGTCTAGAAACTTACAAAGTACCACTCGGCTGCCCAGGCCATGCCTTATGAGATGTGGTAAGGCAGCATATGAGTCATGCTAGTGGATGACAATTCTATGATCCCGCCAAAGTCGAGCGACCCAGTCCCAGAAAAACTAACTAAACAGAGAGACAACACAAGCTCTATATTATTAGAAATACAACGTTGCATAAGGAGATTGACTAAACCTACCAATCGAGCTATGTTCCTGCCAAATGCGACCTACCTAAGCCCAAGAAACTATACCAACAGAGGAATAAAGCATTAACACTATCTTAATGGAAAAAAAAAAACTAGGTCGCTGCATGTGGCATTCAATATGCCCCACGAGTGCTGCCACCAACTCTTTTGAAGCTAGAATAAGGTGTGAGAGGTAGCAGCCAACAAGGTAGCACGTATTACTACTGATATTGCCCCTTTAGGAGAGACAAAGCAGGCATGTACGATGCTTAGGGATTGGGCAGAAATAGCTACCTAGAGCTTTCAGCATTTATTGCCGAGAGGTAAAGTAAAGGTGTTAGAACAGCAATTACTAGTTATAAATGATTTCCCAACAGAGCACCCCTGTAAGAGAGATGGCTCTGGTATGTGCGACTCCATATGGTTTATACCTTTGACTAGTCAGAGTATTAAACTCTTTGCAATTAAGTAGGACAATAAAAAGGAGTAAGCTGCCAATTGTCACTTATAAATGATGTCCAAGTGCAAGCACTGGAGCCACCGTTTGTGTTATTCACCATTAACAAGTGTTCGCCCAGGGGCACTAATAGTCTCTTCACAGATTCACGGAAGAAATACTAAATCAGCTGTTTTGTCCACATGGACCGCAAACATATGGGGAGCTGGTAGCCACTTTAACTGCTACTCTGTAGAGCCAAGGACACTGTTATTAACTTTGTTTCATGAAGAACATGTCTAAAGCCTATACAGTTGCATATTACACATGTGGTGCCCAACATGCAGCTGTTTAACGGTAAGCACACTTTCCCAATCTCTGTTATAGAGTTCAAAACAAGTCAGCCATATCATGCATAAAACACGAAGCTTAACAGATTAAACAAATAAACAGCACAACTGAGGTGCTCTTTTAGCTCATAACAAACAAGCACTCTGTAGTTACAACCTACCAGAAGGCAAATCCAAGCAGCCTCACCGCGGGACCGATATCAGGGAGATGTTGATTGCAAGTAGTGTATTTTAAAAATGGCGCCACTGAGTTGTGATGTCTAGAAATAAACTCAGGGGGAAGGTAGTGTATGGGGATGGGATATAAAGAGAGGTAGTGATAGGTATTGACAGGTTATGAGGTAAGTGAGAGTGGGTGGGGAGAAAGTGAAACACTAGCGGTGGTATGCAAGTAAAGATAGAGCAGCAGAAAAAAAGTATCAGCAACAGTTATGCAGCAAATAAGGTAAGTGGGTAAGTAATGATTACTTTAGGGAAGCGAGACTAGAAAAACAAAAAAGAAACAAGAGAAAAATAGTGATATAAAAAGGGGGGAGTGGAAATATAGAAGGTAAAGTAAGGTGGGGGTATGTTACTTTAAAAAACAAAGTGAATAGTCCAGTCAGATTTATATACTGAAGCAACTGGAGAATATTCTTGTTCTAGGTATGCTACGTGTAGGTGCTGCCACCTAGTTGTAAAAGTGGAAGAACAAAGGATGGTTGGCGGAAAAGATATACTGGACCTAGGGTGAAGTAAGAGGTTTGCAGGGTTTTAGAGACAGGAGGGGGTAGGCCAGAAGCAAGTGGTCCCCTGTAGGCAGCTTAAAGAACACACACTCGGGAGGCCAGACAAGCACAATAAATGGAAATTAAAAGTAGCTTATAAAACAGAATCAGCGGTAGTTTGTCTGGGTACATACATTCACAACAGTTTGAGTTTGGGAGTCCTCACAGTAAGTAGATAGTAGGAGACCCAGGCAAGGATGTAATCTCTTGGAGTTCTTCTAGGTTTATATAGGAGGTATCCCTTTTGGGTGTATAGGCTGGAAGGGAGCACACGGGGTGGATTACTGTAAAAAAAAGAAGAGAGAGACACAATGGTTTAGAATACGTAGGAATAGTGAAGAAAGAGTATAGAGTGAAAGGCACAAAAGTAATGGAAAAGCCAGAAGAGGGGGATAGTCAAGTAGCATGTGTAAAGTAAGGAACACAACAAGAAATATAATGAGGTTGTGGAGTGGAAATAAGTGGGAAAGTAGATTCTAGAGGTGGTAGATGATAGAAGTAGTTAAGATTACAGTACAGCAAAGGGGCAGGCAGTAATAATCACACTAATAGTACAATGCAGTCACTTTACAGATAGATTACTGGAGAAAAAGTAAAGGAATAACAGCAGAAAAAAAACAATAGTGATTAGCATTTCCATACCAATACTATACAGTGTAAAAGACAATTTACAAACCACATTCTCTATGGTGAAATACACGTCTAGAAACTTACGAAGTACCACTCGACAGTCCAAGCTATGCCTTATGAGATGCGGTAAGGCAGCATATGAGTCATGCTAATTGATGAGAATTCTATGATCCCGCCAAAGTCGAGCGACCCAATCCCAGAAAAAGTAACTAAACAGAGAGACAACACAAGCTCTATATTATTAGAAATAGAACGTTGCATAAGGAGATTGAGTAAACCTACCAATCGTGCTATGTTCCCACCAAATGTGCACTACCTAAGCCCAAGAAACTAGACCAACAGAGGAATAAAGCATTAACGCTATCTTAATGAAAAAAAAAAAAAAAAAACTAGGTCGCTGCATATGGCGTTGAATAAGCCCCTCCAGCACTGGCAATGACTCTTTTGAAGCTGGAATAAGGTGTGAGAGGTAGCAGCCAACAAGGTAGCACGTATTACTACTGATATTGCCACTTTAGGAGAGACAAAGCAGGCATGTACGATGCCTAATGATTGGGAAGAAATAGCTACCTAGGGCTTTGAGCGTTAATTGCCGAGAGGCAGGCATGTACAATGCCTAGTGATTAGTTAGAAATATCTACCTAGGGCTTTCAGCATTTATTGCTGAGAGGTAAAGTAATGGTGTTAGAACAGCAATTACTAGGTATATATGATTTCTCAACAAAGCCTTCCTGTAAGAGAGATGGCGCTGGTAAGTGCGACTCCCTATGGTCTATACCTTTGATTAGTCAGAGTATTACACTCTTTCCAATTAAGGAGGACAATAAAAAGGAGTAAGCTGCCAAGTGTCACATATCAACAATGTCCAAGTCAAGCACCGGAGCCACCGTTTGTGTTATTCACCATTAACAAGTGTCCGCCCAGTGGTACAAATAGTCTCTTCACATATTCACGGAAGAAATGCTAAATCAGTTGTTTTGTCCGCATGGACCGCGAACATATGGGGAGCTGGTAGCTACTTTAACGGCTACATTGTATACCCAAGGACCCTGTTATTAACCTTGTTTTATGAAGAACACGTCTAAAGCCTATACAGTTGCATATTACTCATGTGGTGCCCAACATGCACCTATTTAACGATAAGCACACTTTCCCAATCTCTGTTATAGAGTTCAAAACAAGTGAGCCATATCATGCCTAAAACATGAAGCTTAACAGATTAAACAAATAAATAGCACAATTGAGGTGTTCTTTTAGCTCATAACAAATAAGCACTCTGTAGTTACCAGTGGCGGATTTAGGCATGGGCGCAGGGGCGCGCGCCACCCCCCTTTTTAAAGCTGCTGTGAGAGTTAAAAAAAAAGAAATACACTGCGCTGTGCTTTTGTTAAAATTGGAAAACCTACTACCATAATCGTACGTTGCTGTTTCAACTTTTTTTTTATGTGAAAGATGCATCGGAGATGCAATTGGAGGTTGCAGTCAGGTGATCTATAGGACGATCCTTAATTGCTCCTCCAATTGCTTCTCCGCTATAGTTGAGTGAAAGTGCGTCTGGTCACAGCGAGGATTTAGTAGATGGTGAAACAGATGTTTTCAGACTAGCGCCAAACTGCAGAGTTGATCAACATTTCACGTATTCAAGGAGAACTGCTGCAGTGAGTGCAGACTAGTGTTCAGAAACTGAGGTAATTTTTTTTCCTTACAGAGAGCATGTCAAAGTTGGGTGTCTCTGAAAAACTTTTTTTTAAATCCCAATAGATAGCATGCTTCATAAGCATGACACCTAGTTTTTACTTCCTGACTTTTTTTCCTTCTTGTAGCTGTATCGCGTGTCCAGCCTTTTTTTTTTTTTTGGTGATCTCGAGATTGTGTCTTTTTTTCTTTGTTGTTTTGGACGGTGCTTTGAAGTTTCGGGTGGGGTAAGGGGTGGACGCTGTACAGTTTTGTGCCAGACTCCTCCTGAGATGCTTCAAACTGTGTGCGCTTGATATATTTCTCACCTTTGTTTACATTGTTAACAAATTGGGGCTGTACGGTCTTCACGTTTTGTTCACCGTTGGAGTTGAAAGTTTTAACAAATTAAATTGCACATCTTTACTCTAGCTGTGCTACTTTTTTGTCTCTCATGTAATATTACTCACCTTCTTGTCCTGTCTTCTTTATCCACTTACTTTATGTAAACTGCAATAGCGCAGAGAAAGTTAAGTTCATTATGTCCATATATGATTTTTGACAGAAATTTTTTTTCTATAAGGGTAGGTTTATTAGCTTACTGTGATATAAAGCTTAATGGAAAGTTCTAGACCTACCGGAGCCCACTTTTTCCTTTCTAAATTGCACACAGAGGGGGTTTCCGTTGGGTTTGAAGCCTACACCAAGCACCATTTGTTGTTCACTGTTTACACACCGCGGTTGCTGTTAGCTCGAGCTTCTGAACAGATCCGATTAACAGGAGGTATGTCCCAAAAATCGGGATGCTAGAGTTGCCCTTTTTAATAAATCGGGTAAATGGGTTAAATTGTGAATACTAAGAAGTTAAGCTTGGACTTAAGCATGGATATACAAAGAACAGCAACTGTATTTTACATTTTATTAACTACAGTCTAAGAAGGTGGCTGTTATCTCTTCTGCCTTGTGTCGACACCCGCATGTGGGACTTTGAAGCTAAATGAAAATGAAGATCTGGGCAAGTAGATTGTAAGCTGTACACAACATTATATTGGCTTTGTTGTGATCATGACGAAGACCTGATGTTGTAAAATAGCACATATACATGTCAGTTTGGTTTTATTTTTTTTCATGGTGTGAGGCAGTGCAAATGGCAAATTTGCTTCCCCTGAATCAGTGTATTTTAGTAGTTTTTTCTTCAGAGCGTCCTGTGCTTACTGTACTTCAATAACCCCTCCCACATTGTGATGTCACAATTTTCTCATCCTGCCTCCTTATCTTCTAATTATTTATGCCCTTTAGTGACAGTCCCAGAATTGTTTTTATTCACCTGGGAAAACAAACACTAGGTTGTCGTTTGTTCAGTTGTGCCTTGTTAGTACAGATATTTAATAAAGCTGAGCATCCTGAACTGTGCAATGTTTTTTAATCTTACAGGAAATGACCTTTGTTAGAAAAGTATTATATGTAATTTGCCTTTTTTGTAGACTGTATGCACCAACTCTTACTCAACAACCTCTCAAATAAATACATATCAAGTAAAAATGCATACTTAATAATGATAATTAATGATAAAAAAGTCAGCAGCACTTTGCTTTGAACTATAAGTTATAGTTCAAAGCAAAGTGCTGCTGACTTTTTTATGATTAAAAATCAGCGGTTGTTTCTCGTGTTATCGAACATCTCTCGCTGTTATTATAATCAGCTAAAACATTATTGCCTCTGCATTCAGATGCAGTGGAACATTTCTAAGCAGGTCTATGGCCATATTTGTTGGTCTGTTGGACCTTACTGGTGATATCTATTTTGTAACAAACTTAAATAGGAAGGATGGCATCTGGCTCTCCTGCATCCCTGACTTTAAGCTGTCGTGCTGTCATTTCAAGAAAATGCAAACCAAATGCTTTTTTCAGGGTGCTGAATTGCATGGGTTGCCACCTCTCACAGTTAAACCATTGTATACATTCTCCCCACATTAACTACATCTTTAGGTAATGAATGTCCCTTTTTTAGGTATAAGGCTGATGTCATTATAGAAGTGATAAAGGAACCCATGTTGTTTCTTAGGAATTGCCACAGATAACCACCTTATCATTCTCTTTTTCCAATGAAGCCTAATCTAGGAGGTTGAGTACTGTGTGTCTGCCTCTGGATGAAGATATTTTTTATATATATATATATATATATATATATATATATATATATGTGTGTGTGTGTGTGTGTGTGTGTATCTATATAAACATACATATGTCTGTGTATGCGGTGGCAGAGGTGAGAGTAGGTGATGGCCTGAGAAAGTACCATGCAGCAAAATAGTGTTGAAAGTTTGCCAGTTATGGACAGTAAAACAACTTGCAGGTGACAAATTAATTGCTCCACACTAATACTAGTAAACAATTAAAAAAAATCATTGCAAAGCACATTCAACCGCAGCCTTGAATGTTACATTAGTACTGTTATCTGAGTTATATAATACCTAATAATGAAATCCTATGATCAAACTTCAACCAGTGGAATGTTATAATTTATTTTACATGCCTGCATTAATCATTTAGTTTTCTTTTTCTCAACATGGACTTTATTCTTTAATAAATGCTATCCTGTGGTATGTGATAGTGACCAGTTCTATTTAATTTTATTTTATTTCATGTTTGCTTTTGGTGCATTGCTTAGAAGTAATAACAGTTATTACTTCTATTGGAACCTTTGCTTGAGAGGTGTAGTTATGGTAACTATATCACTATGTAACACACAGCATGGTCCAGAGATACTGCCAAGTAAATAAATATGTGTGAGCTTCGTCTAGGTTATCTGACACCGTGGATAGTTCCCCACACTGGTGCCTGCCTCAACCTAAAGTTGACAGACTAAAAGAAGTAAAATTAAACTTCATTGTCATTATAACTGTAGCAAGTCTTTTGCTAGAATCATACAAAGTGTATTGCTAAAGTTAATGCAGCATCAGAATTAATTTAAAAAGCCCCAGTATCACCTGGCTTTGCAGTCACATCCAATTGGCAATTGCCAGTAACCTGACCTTTGACCAACACATGTCTACTGTGGTGGGAAAATTACCCTATGTTGCACAACTTGTAATGGCATGGCATCCGGGTCCAAAGAAGTAATTTTTCCACTGTACTCTACTCTCATTATACCAGTCATTAAGTACAATGCACCCTTCAGCATGTATGTGACCAGGCACTTGCAACAGCCTGAGAGACCATAGACAGTAAACAACTGCTATGCAGACAGTCTCAAAGTCCTGTGTGACAAAGTGCATAATAGTACCCTTTGGAAAGACAGCCACCTCTGGAAATTACCACGTTGATAATACACCCCTAAAAGTAGACTAGTGGTCAGGAATCTGGGAACGTATGCTGACAGTAACCTGACCTCTGACGACCACGTGTCTTCTGTGGTGAGAAAATCACTCTGTGTTGTACAACTTTTAAGTAAGGGCATGACATCCTGTACTGTGCTGTCATCAAACCCATCACTGAGTAAAATGCATCCTTCAGCATGTACCCAACCTGGCACTTACAACAGCCTGAGAAACCACAGAGAGTAAACAAGTCCTATGCAGACTATCTCAAAGCCCTATCTATTTACTCAGACTTCTACAGACTGCTGAATGGCAGTCTGTACCTAGCCAACAAGGCATGTTTGGCATCTACTTCTCAAAGGTCCATGCAAAGGCAAAAGGTCTGTGACTGTCCAAGTTTACAGACAACTGTAAGATGGGTGCTGTCATTGACTCCCCAAATGATGTTAACATACTTCAAGAGGGTCTCACAGCAACAAATGACTGGTGCCAAAGTCATGACTTTAAATTAAATGTATAAAAATGTATTATACCATTCAGCAAAAACATGGCCCTTACTGATTACCACATTAGTGGCAGCCCCCTAAACACACAACCTGTGGTGAGAGACCTGAGTACACAAGTTAGCAACAATCTTACATTTGGCCATCATGTAGCAGCAGTGGTCAGAAAAGTGTTTTACTTGGTTCATCTCATAAGTAAAGGGATTGCATCCAGAAGAAAGGAGGTCATTACCTCTCTGTACTCCTCCCTCATTAGGCCAATAATTGAGTACAACACCCCATTTTCTATGTACCTCTCAAAACACCTGCAGCAACTGGAAAGGCCACAAATACCTCACAAAGAGAATCCATGGCCTGGAACACCTGTCATATGGGGACAGGCTCAAATCACTATCACTCTACTTGGTATCGTACAGATTGCTCAGAGGTGACCTGGTCTCATCTACAAGGCAATCTTGGACCCTGATCTACTAGAGATGTTCCATATCTGTAAGTCTAGCTCCTCTCTTAGTACCTGATTGAAAGGCTTAAATCTAATATGTGACATTTACAAAACCTGCTGGAGAGACAGATTTGTCTCCCAGAGACTGCCCCATCTCTGGAATAGACTCCCTATACACGTCAAACAAAATACACTGCTAACCCTCTTCAGTGCAACCTTGATTAGTGGATGGGCAATCACAAATATGTCCCAGGGGTTCCACCTGTGTCCTTCACTGGCAGGGTGGTTTCTTTTCTGGGGATAAACTCTTGGCTAGGCTTGTAAGGGTCCCAGAGCCATTAGCCTAGTAATCTCCTATGATCCTATGATACTTTACTGATGGATTTGTTGCACATCTGCAAAACAAGTAGCATCTGAAAGTGCTGTGTAAATAAACTTACCTTAGCAGTAGATGTTTGAATAGATCACTGCTGCAGTAGCCTAAGCTATATGGGTTTTATCCTGCATAGGATGTAACAGCCAGCAGGATGGAAAGTAGAAAGTTGGGGATAGGTTTGTTGATAGAGGGTAGAAAGGGGCAATGCAGGCAGAAAGAGTAGTGATGACCTTTTGGGCCAGTGTTTTTGTTGTAGCTGGGTTAAATACATTTCAGAGATAAAGGATAATAGGGAGGTTATGAAGGACGGATGCAGATAATTGTACTGTTGTAACATATGAAATTAAAGGTGTGGGAAGCAGAGCACCTTTGGAATCATGGCCCTAATATAGTACTGAGATAGTGTAGGGGGGGGATAATAAGCTAGTGGTGTTGTCAGGACAGGTTTTTGGTCAACTGACGCCCTAGGAAAAAGGTCTCCACAGTGCTCCCACCAACACCACCCTGTGCCCCCATCCTGGTCTACCTACACCATCCAGATTACTGGAAAAGCTCCCCTGATAGAGCAGTGCCCTAGGCAGCTGCCTAGTTGGCCTATGCCTAAGGCCAGCTATGGGTCTTGTCTTGTAAGAGATGGAGGCAGAATGTAGAGCAGGTGAAGCATGAGTTGTGTAAGTAGGTGTCACTGAGGAAAAGGATGGGTAAATCTGAGTGATATGGGGCTAATGGATAAAATAACGATGAATGGGCGGCCACAGTGGTGCAGCAGTTAGTGTTGCCATCTCATAGTAAGAGGTTCTCCGGTTCAATTCTCGGCTGGGGTGCCTTCTATGCAGAGTCTGCATGTCCTCCCTGTGGTCGCGTGGGTTTCCTCCGGGTGCCCCGGTTTCCTCCCACATCCCAAAGACATGCTGTACATGGATTGGACACTCTAAATTGGTCCTAGGTGTGAGTGTGTGCGTGTGTGTGCCTTCTGTGGAAGGTTGGGCACCGGGCTGGCAACTGGACACCGTAAAACTCCACTGCCAATCATGAGCAGACAGGTGATCCGCTGTGGCGACCCTTAACCAGGAAAAAGCTGAAAGAAGAAGAAGCGGATAAAATAACGATGAAAAGGACAGACATCCAAGATGGCTGCACACGGATCAACAGACTGAGTTCATTTCTCCCTGCGTAAAAACAAAAACTGTGAAAAAAGGGATCCCAAAACACTGTCAGTATGAGTAAACATCAGTCCCTTGTTAGTAATTACACTTCTTGGAGGCTAGCAAAGAGAATTTTGGAAGAACCTGTAAGAAAATCAACTGCAAAGAAAGAGAAGAATGAGAAGAAAACTCTGGCTGGGAAGAATCCCGCAGACATTCAGCAAAAAGCAGTGAAATTCAGCTTTCGTACAGGAAATGACTTCAAGAAATTTAGAGGAAAAAATAAATCAAGTGTACTGAAATGTGTTAGAATAAGTGAAACACTGAAGAAATAGCTGAACTGAAATAATAAAAGATTGGAAAAGTAGAAGTTGTTTTAACTAGCTATTCAGCTGAACTAATGAAACTACAAAAATCAGAGGATGAAATGAAGTAAAGCCTAGCTGAGTATGAGGTGCTTTTTATCATTTTCTGCAGATTACAATCTACACACATACACACACACACACACACACACACACACACACACACACACACACACACACACACACGTCAAATTGTATCACGTTAACTAAAACATAAACTCAAATAATAATGAAAAAAAATAGCCACATATTCTAGTCATACCCTTGGCATAGTATATGGTAAGGGGTGTTTGATTAAATTAGTTTGCATGTGAATTATTCTAAGCTTGCTTTAATCACTCTGAGTTAACCGTTCTTGGTCTTGGAAAAGGGAAGTGAATAATGGATAGTGCTATCTGAGGTGAAATGGCTATATTCATTTTGAGAAGCTAAATATACTGTTGACTGACTTAATTTTTAAAGTTTAAGATTTTAATCTGAAGTTTAAAATTATTTATTCATCATTGTATTTGTGGATTTGAATTTGTTAACCAAAATGTAATGTACTAATCACAAAGTAGTGATTTTTAGGCCTTAGCAGGGTGCAGCCTCTTGTGAAAAAAAATACTTTGATGTTTTTTTTTGACTGGTTAGGGAGTGGTTAGGTATGTTCTTGTATGAGGTGAGGTATGTTTCTTAACGTCTATGGACTTAGTTGACAATTCTGACATAGTGGAAAGGACAATTTATCAAAATCTTTATAGTTTTTTTTTTAAGAATGCTTAGTTTTGCTGGCAACTGACAAATGATAGTTTATTTATCATTTAGGCTTAGTAGGTTTCATAAAAGGAGAATTTCAAAACTTCTGACCTTTATTCCAGTCAAGGCAAGTGTTATAAGATACTGTCTATGTTTGCTTGGGCAGTGGACACACTTTTTTGTAGAGGGTATCTAATCAGCTTAGTTGAGGAAGGCAGCTGCTAGGCATGCTTATTAAACAGCTGCTGGACATTACAGGTAAGTGTATATTTTTATGTTTCAGAGATTCTTATTCAAGCTTTGAATTAATAATGGTGGATGTAATTGACATAATAAGTAAGCAGGAATGATGTATTTATTGCACTTTTTGTTAACATATGTTTTATTTGTGAGGTTATGCTTTGACTCTGAGTTTTATTTTTACAATTTGCCAGTTTTTACTGCACTTAGTGTGGGCAGTTTTTATTTCAGGTGTATATTTTGGCTATGTTAGGGAGGGTAGTTTCTTTCTAATAAGTTGGATTTGTCTTAAGCTTTGTGCTTATTTGATAGCCAGTCATTCTGTTTTACTTTTCATGAAGCTTGGACAAGCATTTGCTCATTTCAGCAGTTATATAAGATTTTACATTTGTGTTTGTCCTGTGTTATATGTATGTCTGTGTATGTATAAATGTGTGTATTTGTGTGTGTTAATGTTGCCACCAGAATGTCTGTTGTTGAATTATAGTTTATTGTGGTGATGTTTATCATATTAAACCATTTAATGTATATTATCAAATTTTAAAGGGAAAGTGTCAAAGATCCAAAGTTTAGGAAATACTGCTTTTTTGTAGCAGTGCATAGTCCTTTTACTAAAAAATGCATATGTTTTACATTTCTTCTTTAATTTCAAGGCAGTGGAGTCTTGTGATGATTTATGCCTTGCCAGTACCCACCCTTTTGCTGCACCCCTTTTTCTAAGAAGATTACACTAGCCCAGGGTGAATTTATGGGTGTCCATTCAATCACCTAGGACTTATTTCAAAAATGATATATGTCACACTGTTTAACTGGCAGGAGGCAGTCTGTCTCAGAGGTGGAGGAAGTGATGTGTGATGAATCTGTCTTTCCATCACATTTTAACTGTTGGTGAAGATTTAGGTACCCACTAGTAAGCTTGTGGAGATACAAAAGATCTAGGACAACTGTATCTCTCATGCCACAGAGAGAAGACATTAATCTTCCCTCAAGAGTCTAATAAAGAGGCAGTGCTTCCAGTCTGTCTCAGGAACTCGGGTTCATTATGGCAGTGATCTTAGGAACTTATGGGTTTCTCTATAGTTGTTTGATATGTCTGGTGAGGCACATCCTGAAAAGGGCATTGTACTTAATTGGCCTAATAAAGGCTGAATGTAAAGTGACACTGTCCTCTTTAGATCTGAATGATATTCTCCTGGCCATTAGTTGCACTAATTAGAAGGATTTTGCGACAACTGTATTTCACCTGATGATTGAATGAAAGGGAATTTTCAATCCAAGATTCAAGGCCCCTAACAACATTTTCATTTTGAAGTAGGGTATTGTCTGTGCTGTAGGCTGATAAAAAGGGTTGTCTACTAAATCAGATAATAGTACACTTTTCTGCATTTAATCTGAGCCTGTTTTCAGCACACTAGTTATTAATAAAAGGTGGGGGAATCGGGGGTGGGGGTGGAAATTACAGTAACTCACTGGTTGCAGTCATCTGCAAACTTAGTTAGCCAGAGATCCTTGTTTACTGCCTATAGATGAAAAAAAAGTAAGTCCCAAAAAGGTGCTCAAAAACTGAGCTCTCAGGTTAGGACTTATTGCCTTCATGCTTCCTATAAGACAATTGTCACTGGCACTTTGAGGATTCTGTGTTTTAGCCAGTCTGCTATCCATCGTACCATAATTGCCATGATCATCCTCAACCCCCTTTTTCCCCCAGTTTCTACATGGGCTCAGGGTATTTTGTTAACCATCACCATCTCTCTCCATTCATTACCACACTCTTGCCTTCTTCAATACTCATGCCTGACTGTCACAGATTTTCTCTGACACAATCCAAGCATCTCTTTGCTGGATGCCCTCATTCCCTGTTACCTTCTTTCTGTCTGCCCCAAATCTTCTTCACCAGATTGTATTCTGCTTTTCTGCACATGTGTCTGAACCACTGTAATCTGTTCTCTTTGATCTTTCCTGCATTTGGAGCTACTTTGGCTTCTGCTCTTATGTCTTCATTTCTTCGTCTTTATCATATCTGCTGTGACCTCATGTGAGGCTGCTGCTTTCCCTGACTTCATTTTCCTTAGTGCTGTTCTTACTTCTTCTAGGGTGGGCTCCTCTTCTCTCATTGCAAACTGTGTCTAGGGCAGTACAGCTTCTGTGGGTTTTTCTTCATTCAGAAGGTGCTGAAAGTACTCCTTCCATCTTCCTTTGATGGCCTGTTGACTGGTGAGCAGGTTGTTACTGGCATCCCTTATGAAAGGTGTCTGACTCATAGGTCTCAACCTCTTAAGGGGCCAGTGTGGAACACAGACCTTAGCAATGTGTGACAAGCAGTCAAAATGTGGAACACGATTTTGCACTACGCGAAAACCCACCATTTCCATGGGACCTGGTTGAAGTGTGCTTTCTGCCAGAAGTACTAAGTTAGTGAATACCGTACATTTTTAAAATTCAATAGGGCACATGTCAAATAAAACAAAGTCAGCAGAAACCATTGATAAAATACAACATACTCAGTGGCTGGTGCCAGGTCTGCTGTACCAATTCACTATGAATAGTATTAGACAAGGGTCACACACTGCAGAAAACAATAATGTTAAATCTGCCAGTGAATATCTTGTTGAGATCCAATGGCAGGAAATTCCCCAATTATATTAACAGAGCATCGATTCCATTTGGCCAATGATTGCCTAGTGTTTCTTATACTGCTGCCTTTCATACCACTCATCTGTCCAGATTTTTACCTCATATTTTTGTCTGCTCCTTATAAAATTTGTGGTTTTCTGGCTAATCATTGAGGATTCCGCACAATCCTTAGCACTTGGCTGCTCAGGTCTGACCACCTTCTTTATCTTTCTGACGTCTTGCAACCTGATATAATTTCTTTGTGCCCTTTACTGAGTCACTTTCCAGAAGCTGGTAGAGTGCTTCCGATGCCCTGTTCTTTGCTACTGCAACTCTTTTCTTAGCGTCAATGCTAGCCAACAGTAGTCCTTCCTAGCCTGGTCCATCTTTTCTGTCTTCCACTTTTTCCTGAACTCCTTTCTTTTGATGACTTTTTGGACTTCTGCATTCCACCACCAGCTTTCTTTATGAAAAGAGAAAGCCCTCTACCTTGGAATTACTATGCCTATATGATTCATTTTTGATACCTTTGTGCACTTTGTTTCCGATAGTTATAGTGAAGTAGGAGGAGTTATGATGTTAGGTGTACGAATTTTGCTGTCCATATTTTTGGTTGTATGTATCTGCTTTCCAAGAACCTTTGTCTATATTTTTGATGTCTGCAGGTTGAGAGGTATGATGACCTTATTTACATTAACAATACATGGAGTATATGTAGGTTATTTCCGCAGTATAAGACTAGATATGATGAAGTTCTGGAGGAATATAGATAACTTTCCACCAGCCATGGGGGAGTTTCAAAGTAGAGGATTAGAATGAGTAGTAGGCATTGAGATGATGCAGGAAGGTTGCCTTCTCAGCACATAGGATATCATCATATGACTCCTAGCTAATATGTAAATGTGACACACTCACTTTAAATCACTTTTATTCCCTGTCCGATGGTGTGAAAAGTCTGAATGTGAAAACAAGTGATATTGATACTGGCACACAATGTTTTAATAGCCACTAAGCAAGCAAGAATAATCCACAACAAGCCCACTTCCGGCTACACAGCGATTCCACCTACTCTGCAGTAGGGATCCTGCCTATAGTGGCTTACTTATGAGTAAATTCCTCAGCTCTGTGAACACCTGCAGTTACTTCAGAGTGTCTGACTCTTGAGTGTAGAACAACTGAAACACATTCTATCCACAATTACCCCAGCTGTTTACTATATTTGTTTACTGTACCACAATATATTAGATATCAGAAGATACCGTTTAGTGTTAACTATCAGTATGAACATTGCATTAGAGGTCATGCATACACATTTACAGTATCTATTTATCAGCTGAATATATATTGCTGTCTTTTCACACATAATTCAGAGCATCTTAAGGTGATGTTTACACACCTCTAGTAACCAGTGTTCCGCTTTCTCACACCAAACCCTGTAGTTGACTTACTAGACTGCGCCCCCCCTTTCCCATATTCCTAGATCCGCCACTGGTTACAACCTACCAGGAGGTGATTCTGAGCAGGCTGACCGTGGGACCGATATCGGGGAGATGTTGAGCGCAAGTAGTGTATTTTAAAAATGGTGCCACTGAGTTGTGATGTCTAGAAATAAACTCGGGGGGAAGGTAGTGTATGGGGAGCGGATATAAAGAGATGTAGTGATAGGTAGTGATTGGTTATGAGGTAAGTGAGAGTGGGTGGGGAGAAAGTGAAACACCAGTGGCAGTATACAACTGAAGATAGAGCAGCAGAAAAAAAGTATCAGCAACAGTTATGCAGCAACTAAGGTAAGTGGGTAGGTAATGACTACTTTAGGGAAGCGAGACTAGAAAAACAAAAAGGAACGAGAGAGACATAGTGATATAACAAGGGGGAGTGGATATATAGAAGGTAAAGTAAGGTGGGGGTATGTTACTTTTAAAAAACTAAGTGAATAGTCCAGCCAGCTTCATATACTGAAGCCACAGGAGAATACTCTTGTTCTAGGTGTGCTATGTGTATGTGCTGCCATCTAATGGTAAGACATGGAAGAACAAAGGATGGTAGGCCGAAATGATATACTGGACCAAGTGTGAAGTAAGAGGTTTGCAGGGATTTAAAGACAGGAGGGGGGAGGCCAGTAGCAAGTGGTCTGCGGTAGGCTGCTTAAAGAACACACACTCGGGAGGTCAGACAAGCACAATATATGGAAATTAAAAGTAGCTTAAGAAACAGAATCAGCGGTAGTTTGTCTGGATACATACATTCACAACAGTTTGAGTTTGGGAGTCCTCACAGTAGGTAGTTAGTAGGAGTCCCAGGCAAGCAGGCAATTTCTGGGAATTCTTCTAGGTTTATGCAGGAGGTATCCCTTTTGGGTGCATAGGCTGGAAGGGAGCACATGGGGTGTATTACTGTAAAAAAAAAAGAAGAGAGAAACACAGTGGGTTGGGATACGTAGGAATAGCGAAGAAAGAGTATAGAGTGATAGGCACAAAAGTAATGGAAAAGTCAGATGAGGGGGATAGTCAAGTAGCATGCGTAAAGTAAGGAACAAGACAAGAAATATAATGAGGTCTAGGAGTGGAAATAGGTGGGGGAGTAGATAATAAAGGTGGTAGATGATAGGAGTAGTGAAGATTATAGTACAGCAAAGGGGCAGGCAGTAATAATCACACTAATAGTACAATACAGGCACTTTACAGACAGGTTACTGGAGAAAAAGTAAAGGTTTGGCAGCAGAAAAAAAAACAATAGTGTGTAGCATTTACATACCAATACCATACTGTATAAAACACAATTTACAAATCACATTCTCTATGTTGAAATACATGTCTAGAAACTTACAAAGTACCACTCGACTGCTGAGGCTATGCCTTATGAGATGTAGTAAGGCAGCATATGAGTCATGCTAGTGGATGACAATTCTATGATCCCGCCAAGTCAAGTGACCCAGTCCCAGAAAAACTAACTAAACAGAGAGACAACACAAGCTCTATATTATTAGAAATACAACTTTGCATAAGGAGATTGAATAAACCTACCAATTGAGCTATGTTCCTTCCAAATGCGAGCTACCTAAGCCCAAGAAACTATACCAACAGAGGAATAAAGCATTAATGCTATCTTAATGAAAAAAAAAAAAAAAAAAAACTACATCGTTGCATGTGGCGTTCAATAAGCCCCACCAGCACTGCCAACGACTCTTTTGAAGCTAGAATAAGATGTGAGAGGTAGCAGCCAACACGGTAGCACGTATTACTACTGATATTGCCCCTTTAGGAGAGACAAAGCAGGCATATACGATGCCTGGTGATTGGGCAGAAATAGCTACCTAGAGTTTTCAGCATTTATTGCTGAGAGGTAAAGTAAAGGTGTTAGAACAGCAATTACTAGGTATAAACAATTTCCCAACAGAGCCCCCCTGTAAGAGAGATGGCTCTGGTATGCGAGAGTCCCTATGGTCTATACCTTTGACTAGTCAGAGTATTAAACTCTTTGCAATTAAGTAGGACAATAAAAAGGAGTAAGCTGCCAATTGTCACATATAAATGATGTCCAAGGGCAAGCACTGGAGCCACCGTTTGTGTTATTCACCATTAACAAGTGTTCGCCCAGGGGCACAAATAGTCTCTTCACAGATTCATGGTAGAAATACTAAATCAGCTATTTTGTCCACATGGACTGCGAACATATTGGGAGATGGTAGCTACTTTAACCGCTACTCTGTATAGCCAAGGACACTGTTATTAACCTTGTTTCATGAAGAACATGTCTAAAGCTTATACAGTTACATATTACACATGTGGTGCCCAACATGCACCTATTTAAGGATAGGTGCACTTTCCCAATCTCTGTTATAGAGTTCAAAACAAGTCAGCCATATCATGCATAAAACACGAAGCTTAACAGATTAAACAAATAAAAAGCACAACTGAGGTGCGCTTGTAGCTCATAACAAACAAGCACTCTGTAGTTACAACCTACCAGAAGGCGAATCCGAGCAGCCTGACCACAGGACCAATATCAGGGAGATGTTGAGTGCAAGTAGTGTATTTTAAAAATGGCGCCACTAAGTTGTGATGTCTAGAAATAAACTCAGGGAGAAGGTAGTTTATGGGGATGGGATATAAAGAGAGGTAGTGATAGGTAGTGATAGGATATGAGGTAAGTGAGAGTGGGTGGGGAGAAAGTGAAACACCAGCGGCGGTATGCAAGTGAAGACAGAGCAGCAGAAAAAAAGTATCAGCAACAGTTATGCAGCAAATAAGTTAAGTGGGTAAGTAATGACTACTTTAGGGAAGCGAGACTAGAAAAACAAAAAGAAATTGGACAAAGATAGTGATATAACAAGGGGGGAGTGGATATATAGAAGGTAAAGTAAGATGGGGATATGTTACTTTTAAAAAACAAAGTGAATAGTCAAGCCAGCTTCATATACTGAAGCCACAGGAGAATATTCTTGTTCTAGGTGTGATACGTGTAGGTGCTGTTACCTAGTGGTAAGACGTGGAAGAACAAAGGATAGTAGGCAGAAAAGATATACTGAACCTAGCGTGAAGTAAGAGGTTTGCAGGGTTTTAGAGACAGGAGGGGCGAGGCCAGTAGCAAGTGGTCTGCAGTAGGCTGCTTAAAGAACACAGTCTTGGGGAGGCCAGACAGGCAAAATATATGGGAATTAAAAGTAGCTTAAAAAACAGAATCAGTGGTAGTTTGTCTGGGTACATACATTCACAACAGTTTGAGTTTGGGAGTCCTCACAGTAAGTAATTAGTGGTAGACCGAGGCAAGCAGACAATTTTTGGGAGTTCTTCTAGGTTTATGCAGGAGGTATCCCTTTTGGGGGTATAGGCTGGAAGGGAGCGCACGGGGTGGATTACTGTAAAAAAAAAGAAGAGAGACACACAGTGGGTTAGGATACGTAGGAATAGCAAAGAAAGAGTATAGAGTGATAGCCACAAAAGTAATGAAAAAGCCAGATGAGGGGGATAGTCAAGTAGCATGCGTAAAGTAAGGAACAAGACAAGAAATATAATGAGGTCGAGGAGTGGAAATAGGAGGGGGAGTAGATACTAGAAGTGGTAGATGATAGGAGTAGTGAAGATTACAGTACAGCAAAGGGGCAGGCAGTAATAATCACACCAATAGTACAATGCTGGCACTTTACAGACAGGTTACTGGAGAAAATGTAAAGGTTTGGCAGCAGAAAAAAAACAATAGTGAGTAGCATTTACATACCAATACCATACAGTGTAAAACACAATCTACAAACCACATTCTCTATGGTGAAATAAAGTGTAGAAACTTACAAAGTACCACTCGACTGCCGAGGCTATGCCTTATGAGATATGGAAAGGCAGCATATGAGTCATGCTAGTGGATGACAATTCTATGATCCCGCCAAAGTCGAGCAACCCAATCCCAGAAAAACTAACTAAACAGAGAGACAACACAAACTCTATATTATTAGAAATAGAATGTTGCATAAGGAGATTAAGTAAACCTACCAATCGAGCTATGTTCCCACCAAATGCGAGCTACCTAAGCCCAAGAAACTATACCAACAAAGGAATAAAGCATTGACACTATCTTAATGAAAAAAAAAAAAAAAAACTAGATCGCTGCATGTGGCGTTCAATATGCCCCACCAGCACTGCCAACGACTCTTTTGAAACTAGAATAAGGTGTGAGAGGTTGCAGCCAACAATGTAGCACGTATTACTACTTATATTGCCCCTTTAGGAGAGACAAAGCAGGCATGTACGATGCCTAGTGATTGGGCAGAAATAGCTACCTAGGGCTTTGAGTGTTAATTGCCGAGAGTCAGGCATGTATGACGCCTAGTGATTAGGTAGAAATAGCTACCTGGTAAAGTAATAATGTTGGAACAGCAATTACTAGGTATAAACGATTTCCCAACAGAGCCCCCTTGTAAGAGAGATGGCTCGGGTAAGTGCGACTCCCTATGGTCCATACCATTGATTATTCAGAGTATTACACTCTTTGCAATTAAGTAGGACAATAAAAAGGAGTAAGCTGCCAAATTGTCACATATAAACGATGTCCAAGTGTAAGCACTGGAGCCACCATTTGTATTATTCAACATTAACAAGTATCTGCCCAGGGGAACAAATAGTCTCTTCACAGATTCAGAGAAAAAATGCTAAATCAGCTGTTTTGTCAGCATGGACCGCAAACATATGGGGAGCTGGTAACTACTTTAACTGCTACTCTGTATACCCAAGGACACTGTTATTAACCTTGTTTTATGAAGAACACATCTAAAGCTTATACAGCTGCATATTACACACGTGGTGCCCAACATGCACCTATTTAAGGATAGGCACACTTTCCCAATCTCTGTTATAGAGTTCAAAACAAGTCAGCCATATCATGCATAAAACACGAAGCTTAACAGATTAAACAAATAAATAGCACAACTGAGGTGCACTTGTAGCTCATAACAAACAAGCACTCTGTAGTTACAACCTACCAGAAGGTGAATCCGAGCAGCCTGACCGCAGGACCAATATCAGGGAGATGTTGAGTGCAAGTAGTGTATTTTAAAAATGGCGCCACTAAGTTGTGATGTCTAGAAATAAACTCAGGGGTAAGGTAGTGTATGGGGATGGGATATAAAGAGAGGTAGTGATAGGTATTGAAAGGATATGAAGTAAGTGAGAGTGGGTGGGGAGAAAGTGAAACACCAGCGGCAGTATGCAAGTGAAGATAGAGCAGTAGAAAAAAAGTATCAGCAACAGTTATGCAGCAAATAAGGTAAGTGGGTAAGTAATGACTACTTTAGGGAAGCGAGACTAGAAAAACAAAAGGAAATTAGAGAGAGATAGGGATATAACAAGGGGGAGTGGATATATAGAAGGTAAAGTAAGGTGGGGATATGTTTCTTTTAAAAAACAAAGTGAATAGTCAAGTCAGCTTCATATACTGAAGCCACAGGAGAATATTCTTGTTCTAGGTGTGCTACGTGTAGGTGCTGTTACCTACTGGTAAGACATGGAAGAACAAAGGATGGTAGGTAGAAAAGATATACTGGACCTAGCATGAAGTAAGAGGTTTGCAGGGTTTTAGAGACAGGAGGGGCGAGGCCAGTAGCAAGTGGTCTGCGGTAGGCTGCTTAAAGAACACAGTCTTGGGGAGGCCAGACAGGCAAAATATATGGGAATTAAAAGTAGCTTAAAAATCAGAATCAGTGGTAGTTTGTCTGGGTACATTCATTCACAACAGTTTGAGTTTGGGAGTCCTCACAGTAAGTAATTAGTAGTAGACCGAGGCAAGCAGACAATTTCTGGGAGTTCTTCTAGGTTTATGCAGGAGGTATCCCTTTTGGGTGTATAGGTTGGAAGGGAGCGCACGGCGTGGATTACTGTAAAAAAAAAAAAAGAAGAGAGACACACAGTGGGTTAGGATACGTAGAAATAGCGAAGAAAGAGTATAGAGTGATAGGCACAAAAAGTAATGAAAAAGCCAGATGAGGGGGATAGTCAAGTAGCATGCGTAAAGTAAGGAACAAGACAAGAAATATAATGAGGTCGAGGAGTGGAAATAGGAGGGGGAGTAGATACTTGAGTTGGTAGATGATAGGAGTAGTGAAGATTACAGTACAGCAAAGGGGCAGGCAGTAATAATCACACTAATAGTACAATGCAGCCACTTTACAGACAGGTTATTGGAGAAAAAGTAAAGGTTTGGCAGCAGAAAAAAAACAATAGTGAGTAGCATTTACATACCAATACCATACAGTGTAAAACACAATATACAAACCACATTCTCTATGGTGAAATACATGTCTAGAAACTTACAAAGTACCACTCGACTGTCCAGGCTATGCCTTATGAGATGCGGTAAGGCAGCATATGAGTCATGCTAATTGATGACAATTCTATGATCCCGCCAAAGTCGAGCGACCCAATCCCAGAAAAACTAACTAAACAGAGAGACAACACAAGCTCTATATTATTAGAAATAGAACATTGCATAAGGAGATTGAGTAAACCTACCAATCGAGCTATGTTCCCGCCAAATGCGAGCTACCTAAGCCCAAAAAAACTATACCAACAAAGGAATAAAGCATTAACGCTATCTTAATGAAAAAAAAAAAAAAAAAAACTAGGTTGCTGCATGTGGCATTCAGTATGCCCCACCAGCACTTCCAACGACTCTTTTGAAGCTAGAATAATGTGTGAGTAGTAGCAGCCAACAAGGTAGCACATATTACTACTGATATTGACCCTTTAGGAGAGACAAGGCAGGCATGTACGATGCCTAGTGATTGGGCAGAAATAGCTACCTAGGGCTTTGAGCGTTAATTGCCGAGAGTCAGGCATGTATGACACCTGGTGATTAGCTAGAAATAGCTACCTAGGACTTTCAGCATTTATTCCCGAGAGGTAAAGTAATGGTGTTAGAACAGCAATTACTAGGTATAAACGATTTCCCAACAGAGCCCCCCTGTAAGAGAGATGGCTCTGGTAAGTGCGACTCCCTATGGTCTATTCCTTTGATTATTCAAAGTATTACACTCTTTGCAATTAAGAAGGACAATAAAAAGGAGTAAGTTGCCAATTGTCACATATAAACGATGTCCAAGTGCAAGCACTGGTGCCACCATTTGTATTATTCAACATTAACAAGTATCCGCCCAGGGGCACAAATAGTCTCTTCACAGATTCAGAGAAGAAATGCTAAATCAGCTGTTTTGTCCGCATGGACCGCAAACATATGGGGAGCTGGTAGCTACTTTAACTGCTACTCTGTATACCCAAGGACACTGTTATTAACCTTGTTTTATGAAGAACACGTCTAAAGCTTATACAGTTGCGTATTACACATGTGGTGCCCAACATGCACCTATTTAAGGATAAGCACACTTTCCCAATCTCTATTATAGAGTTCAAAACAAGTCAGCCACATCATGCTTAAAACATGAAGCTTAACAGATTAAACAAATAAATAGCACAATTGAGGTGCGCTTGTAGCTCATAACAAACAAGCAACTGTAGTTACAACCTACCAGGAGGCAATTCCGAGCAGCCTGACTGTTGGACCGATATCTGGGAGATGTTGATCGCAAGTAGTGTATTTTGAAAATGGCGCCACTGAGTTGTGACGTCTAGAAACAAACTCAGGGGGGAAGGTAGTGTATGGGGAGGGAATATAAAGAGAGGTATTTTATTATTTTATTTTATTATCAGTTTGATTACCAGGGAAGTCCACTGGGCCAAGAAGTGCCCATTTTCAGTGGTGGCCCGGGGAAAAAAGCTCTATGAACAATATAATACAATAAAGGTTGCAAAATGCAAATAAATGTTACAAAGTGAAATACAATACAATATAGGTTGCAAAAAACAAAATAAAGGTTACAAAGAGAAAATATGAGAGTAGGATTCATACATTCAAGAATTGCAAAGTGTAGTATACATTATGAGACAGTTTAACAACAGAAATTTTTTTTTTTTTTCGATGATTACAATATTTACATGCTTGGAGTCAATTAAAGTCTGCTAGTTCTGGTTCTTTTTAGCAATAAGAATAAGTATGAGAGAATGGTGGAGTGGGAGTAAATAGAGCTTAGTGGGGAATCTCTAGAATTTATATGGGGTGAAACCAGGAGCATTTCCATTTGGAAGATAGGTGAAGGAAAAGTTGTGTCTTGAAGGTAGCACCTACGCATAGCGCACCTAGAACAAGAATATTCTCCTTTGGTATATGAAGCTGGCTGGACTATTCACTTAGGTAGTGATAGGTTATGAGGTAAGTGACAGTGGGTGGGGAGAAAGTGAAACACCAGCGGTGGTATGCAAGTGAAGATAGAGCAGCAGAAAAAAAGTATCAGCGACAGTTATGCAGCAACTAAGGTAAGTGGGTAAGTAATGACTACTTTAGGGAAGCGAGACTAGAAAAACAAAAAGATAGTGATATAACAAGGGGGGAGTGGATATATAGAAGTTAAAGTAAGGTGGGAGTAAGTTACTTTTAAAAAACAAAGTGAATAGTCCAGCCAGCTTCATATACTGAAGTCTCAGGAGAATATTCTTGTTCTAGGTGTGCTACGTGTAGGTTCTGCCACCTAGAGGTTAGACGTGAAACAACAAAGGATGGTAGGCAGAAAAGATATACTGGACCTAGCATGAAGTAAGAGGTTTGCAGGGTTTTAGAGATAGCAGGGGGAGGCCAGTAGCAAGTGGTCTGCGGTAGGCTGCTTAAAGAACACACGCTCGGGATGCTAGACAAGCACAATATATAGGAATTAAAAGTAGCTTAAAAAACAGAATCAGTGGTAGTTTGTCTGGGTACATACATTCACATCAGTTTGAGTTTGGGAGTCCTCACAGTAGGTAGTTAGTAGGAGACCCAGGCAAGCAAGCAATTTCTGGGAGTTTTTCAAGGTTTATGCAGGAGGTATCCCTTTTGGGTGTATAGGCTGGAAGGAAGCACAAGGGGTGGATTACTGTAGAAAAAAAAAGAAGAGAGAGACACAGTGGGTTAGGATACGTAGGAATAGCGAAGAAAGAGTATAGAGTGATAGCCACAAAAGTAATGAAAAAGCCAGATGAGGGGGATAGTCAAGTAGTATGCGTAAAGTAAGGAACAAGACGAGAAATATAATGAGGTCGAGGAGTGGAAATAGGTGGGAGAGTAGATACTTGAGGTGGTAGATAATAGGAGTAGTGAAGATTACAGTGCAGCAAAGGGGCAGGCAGTAATAATCACACTAATAGTACAATGCAGTCACTTTACAGACAGGTTACTGGAGAAAAAGTAAAGGTTTGGCAGCAGAAGAAAAACAGTAGTGAGTAGCATTTACATACCAATACCATACAGTGTAAAACACAATTTACAAACCACATTCTCTATGGTGAAATACATATCTAGAAACTTACAAAGTACTACTCGACTGCCCAGGCCATGTCTTATGAGATGCGGTAAGGCAGCATATGAGTCATGCTAATTTATGACAATTCTATGTTCCCGCCAAAGTCAAGCAACCCAATCCCAGAATAACTAACTAAACAGAGAGACAACACAAGCTCTATATTATTAGAAATAGAACGTTGCATATGAAGATTGAGTAAACCTACCAATCATGCTATGTTCCTGCCAAATGCAAGCTATCTAAGTCCAAGAAACTATACAAACAGAGGAATAAAGCATTAATGCTATCTTAATGAAAAAAAAAAAAAAACTACGTCGCTGCATGTGGCGTTCAATAAGCCCCACCAGCACTGCCAACGACTCTTTTGAAGCTAGAATAATGTGTGAGAGGTAGCAGCCAACAAGGTAGTATGTATTACTACTGATATTGCCCCTTTAGGAGAAACAAATCAGGCATGTACTATGCCTAGTGATTGGGCATAAATAGCTACCTAGGGCTTTGAGCGTTAATTGTTGAGAGTCAGGCATGTACGATGCCTAGTGATTAGGTAGAAATAGCTACCTAGGGCTTTCAGTATTTATTGCTAAGAGGTAAAGTAATGGTGTTAGAACAGCAATTACTAGGTATAAATGATTTCCCAACAGAGCCTCCCTGGAAGAGAGATGGCTCTGGTATGTGCGACCCCCTATGGTCTATACCTTTGACTAGTCAGGGTATTACACTCTTTGCAATTAAGTATTACAATAAAAAGGAGTAAGCTGCCAATTGTCACATATAAACAATGTCCAAGTGCAAGCACTGGAGCCACCGTTTGTGTTATTCACCATTAACAAGTGTCCGCCCAGGGGCCCAAATAGTCTCTTCACAGATTCACGGAAGAAATGCTAAATCAGCTGTTTTGTCTGCATAGACCGCAAACATATGGGGAGCTGGTAGCTACTTTAACCGCTACTCTGTATACCCATGGACACTGTTATTAACCTTGTTTTATGAAGAACACGTCTAAAGCCTATACAGTTGCATATTACACATGTGGTGCCCTACATGCAGCTATTTAACGATAAGCACACTTTCCCAATCTCTGTTATAGAGTTCAAAACAAGTCAGCCATATCATGCATAAAACACGAAGCTTAACAGATTAAACAAATAAATAGTACAATTGAGGTGCTCTTTTAGCTTATAATAAACAAGCAATCTGTAGTTACAACCTACCAGGAGGCAATTCCGAGCAGCCTGACTGCGGGAAAGATATCGGGGAGATGTTGAGCGCAAGTAGTGTACTTTAAAAATGGCGCCACTGAGTTGTGACATCTAGAAATAAACTCGGGGGGGAAGGTAGTGTATGGGGAGGGGATATAAAGAGAGGAAGTGATAGGTTATGAGGTAAGTGAGAGTGGGTGGGGAGAAAGTGAAACACCAGTGGCGGTTTGCAAGTGAAGATAGAAGAGCAGAAAAAAAGTATCAGCAACAGTTATGCAGCAACTAAGGTTACTGGATAAGTAATGACTACCTTAGGGAAACGAGACTAGAAAAACAAAAAGAAACGAGAGAGAGATAGTGATATAACAAGGGGGGAGTGGACATAGAGAAGGTAAAGTAAGGTGGTGGTATGTTACTTTTAAAAAACAAAGTGATTAGTCTAACCAGGTTCATGTACTAAAGCCACAGGAGAATATTCTTGTCCTAGGTTTGCTACGTGTAGGTGCTGCCACCTTCTGGTAAGACATGGAAGAACAAAGGATGGTAGGCAGAAAAGATACACTGGACCTAGTGTGAAGTAAAAGGTTTGCAAGGTTTTAGAGACAGGAGTGGGGAGGCCAGTAGCAAGTGGTCTGCAGTAGGCTTCTTAAAGAACACAACCTTGGGTTGCCAGAGAAGCACAATATATGGGAATTAAAAGGTGCTTAAAAAACAGAATCAGCGGTAGTTTGTCTGGGTACATACATTCACAACAGTTTGAGTTTGGGAGTCCTCACAGTAGGTAGTTAGTAGGAGACCCAGTCAAGCAGGCAATTTCTGGGAGTTCTTCTAGGTTTATGCAGGAGGTATCCCTTTTGGGTGTATAGGCCGGAAGGGAGCACACGGGGTGGATTAATTCACAACAGTTTGAGTTTGGGAGTCCTCACAGTAGGTAGTTAATAGGAGACCCAGGCAAGCAGCCAGTTTCTAGGCGTTCTTCTAGATTTATGCAGGAGGAATCCCTTTTGGATGTATAGGCTGGAAGGGAGCACATGGGGTGGATTACAGGAGACGATTCCAAGCAGCCTGACCGCGGGACCGATATTGGGGAGATGTTGAGCACAAGTAGTGTATTTTAAAATTGTTCGTTAGTTATGCAATAGAGTTTTAGGAGGTGATGGCTCAGTTCCAGCTTGATTAGAGAGGAGAGAGTCACTGAATGATGTTTGGTCTAATGTTTTAATGGTATTTAGGTTGCTGGAAGTTTGATCAGAGAGAGGGGGAACAGCCCGGTCAGGCTGGTGGGTGGAGAAGAGGGGCAGGGTTGCCCTCTTCTGTTCCACCTCTGGTTTTAGATGTTCAATAGGTTTGGAAGGAAATTGAGTGGTTGCACTGCTTGATAAGTAAATAAGCAAGCAGAGGTAAGCTGCTTATTTCATTGGAAATGTAATTCAGTAAATGGTAACTGAAGTGAGGGGTGGTACACTGCTTCATAAGCAAGCGAGTGGATGCATGGATGCTGCTTACTGATCAGGATGAGCGGGGTCATGCTGTCCTATGTTAATGTTACATGGATGTGATCTTTACCTAGATTGTTTTGGTTGAAATTAATAAATATTGGTTAACAATCATGTTTATGATAGTTTAATAAAGGTCATCAAATGTCATTCAGTGTGATAATTTTTTTGAAGGGGACCAGGACAAATGAGGTTTGGAACAGACCAATTTGTCCAGGGGCATCTTCAAGTAGGTCTAAATATATAGAGTAGCAAGAAATAAGAGGATGGGGGTGTATAGGGTTAAGTACGAATGAGGGATGATTGGGAGGAAATGAGGTACGGGTAGGGAGGAACTTTAAGGGTTTTAGGCAAGTGTAATTGGAGGTGGAGTCACATTTTTGGCTTGAACTTGCTACTTGCCCTCCCATTGTTATTAGTGGGGATTGTGGTTTTTTTCAGTTTACTAGGGTGGAGATGAGTGGCAGGCTTGCTGTCTTCTGTTCCTCCTCTGGTGCTGGATGTTCAATAAGTTTGGAAAGAAAGTGAGTGGTTGCTCTGCTTGATTAGTAAATAAGCAAGCAGAGATAACCTGCTTATTTGGTTGGAGGTGTAATTCAATAAATGGTAACTGAAGTGAGTGGGGGTACACTGCTTCATAAGTAAATGAGTGGAGGTATGGACACTGCTTACTGATCAGGATCATGTTAATGTTACATGCATGTGATCTTCACATAGATTGTTTTGGTTAAAATTAATAAATATTGGTTAACAATTATACTTATGGTAGTTTAATAAAGGTCATCAAATGTTATTCAGTGTGATGTGTTTATTGAAGGGGACTGAGACATTATTATTATTATTATTATCATTATTATTATTATTATTATTATTATTATTGCAATTATTATTATTATATAGTTTTGTTGTAAACTTGAGTCCAACTCTGATCCCAATGGAGAATTTAAGGGTCTGCTAAAGGGAACAAGATGCAAAACAGGCAATTTTTTGATCAAACCATAATAGAAACAATGAAACCCATTTACACACAGTGAACAATTATAATTATATGAATTTTACATTATTGATGTGGTTAGTCAACATATATGCAGCACAAACATTTCCATTTTCAATATTTAAAATAAAAAACTGGCAGGTAAGTAGGGATAATGGAAAGAGTAAATTAACAACAAGAGACATTTGACAGATGACAGAAGGATGGCAAGAGGGTGAGTGACGTTGGAAGAGAGTATTAGGACAGTTATATGTTCAGTGAAGTGAATGAAGAAAGTTAAAGGTAATCATAAGAATTTATTTTGTGTGTACATGTATGCTGTTCAAGAAGCATTTACACTGTGTGTGTTTCAATAGGTTGTTTAGTTTTGGTGTTGTCAGATGATCCTTATAGACAGTACTTGAAGAGTGCCAGAAACCTACCATTAGCAAACAGGACTAAAGCTTCCTGTGCCCATGGTACAGGGTTTGTTTCCTTTTACCTCCATTTGCTTTCTGTGTGATTGTGAACAAGTCACCTAACAAGACATCATCCCTTTTCAGGGGTAATGTAGGAAACATCTGCTCAGGGGGGCTTACCTGATCAACAAATTCAAAAGTTTTTTTTTAAATGAATGATGGCAGTCTTGCCTTACTTACTGATACTGCTGACTGCAGCTTCTGTATTGGTGCCTAGTAGAAATAAATGCAAAGCAGCTTTTTTATGCTGAAACCAAAGTCTGATTAGCTGCTGATTTAGTGCCTTGTAAAATACAAAGTCTGGTTAGTGCACATAAACTTTGCAGACTTTAACATTCTCAGCAGTTATTTATTATAAACTTTCTTGTGCAGAACTAAATAACGTGTCTATATAAGAGACAACATGTACAATACTGTACAGTTTACAACTTTAAAGTCTTATGATTTGCTAATCATACAGCATGAAAGATGTTCTCCATTAAGCAGATCTAACAGGAAATCAGATCAGATCTCACATATATACATTGTTATGAAAGCAGTCTTTTGGGAACTCTCAAAGTCATTGCTTTGGTATTTTCTAATGTCATACAGTCTGTTTATTAAATGTTTAGGGAGTGTTTCCTGTTTGAGACTGTTTCTGTTTGAAAGCAGTCTTTCAATATCCCCCACACTTGATGTCATGCAGTCTGTTAATAAGCTCCTTTGGGTTCTGTTTCAAGGTAAATTCTGTAACAGTCTGGAAGGTCTGCTGATTCTTGCCCCTGGGGCCTCATCTGTTTCCCTTGAAGCTTGTACCAGACACTGTACATTCAGCTAAAAGTCTTTAACGAGTTATCCTTATCAGCATTTTTCTCAAGATGTACCAGACATTTATGTTACATTTACAGATGAATGCCATTTTACTTTATTCTTAATCCTTCAGCAAACAGAAATTAATGCATCTAAATGACTATATTACTGCTACATATATTATAGCAACAGAAGTATATATGCATCTAACTAACAAACAGAAGTACATGCATTTATAAATCTCTAAATATATATCTAACATTTCCCTCTGTTTTGTTTTTAAAAATACTGATATGCATTCTTTGGTGTTATGATTTACGTGAAACACATTAGGAAACAAAACCTTTAGTTTTCTTGTGATGTTGCAATTTAACACAGTTTTATATTGTCAACACAATTTTAACAACAATTACTATTAGAACTGGATGAATTACCCAATTTAGTATTTTTTTTTCTTTAGAAGACCATTTTGTAAAAGTGTTTTACCAGTCATGAGCTGTATTTTGCAGTTCCTGAATATGATTCTATACAATGATGCTTTATACAGTGATTTATTGACAATGTTTGTGAATATTACTGCAAATGTATTGCAGCCTTGCTTTTGAATAAACACATATGTCATAAATTTCAAGCTTTGACTTGTTACTATACATACAAATGAACTGAGGAGCAATTTCTGTGAACGGTTTAAAAGCTGAATGCAAAATTGTGTGTTACACAGATTTACAGAGTATTGTAGAAAACATGGGGCCAGATTTACAAAAGCTTGCATGGACTGCAAGAAGAGTCTAGGAGCTCACGGCGGCAATATGTCTGCCATGCAATCCAGGAACAGCTGGCAGGTGTGTGCACGAGAGCTGCTAAAGCTACTCTTGCACAGACAGCATCATGGTGTGCAAATTACCTCATTTACTGGTGAAAGCCATGCAAATGAGATAAATTTGAATCCAGGAAACACTAACCTGTCCGTGGAAGATTAGTGTTAGTTGCAGAAATGTACTCCGTTGGTAACGGAGTACCGTTCTGCAAATAGCTAAACGGAGCTATGACAGCTCCAAATAAAGGATGCATACAGTTGAGGAAGCTTGCCAATGGCCAAATATAAGACCATTGGCATTTATAAATGTTTAAAAATATAACAATTTAACTTTTTTCCCCTGCTCTCTGATGTTTAAGCATAGCGTAGCACCGCACAAACGTGCAGCATTTATAAAAACAAGAAAATAATTTAAAAAAAGCCAAAAATAGGCATTTTCACTAAAAAGCTTATTCTGCCATGCAGGTGAATGGCAGATTGAAGACAACATGGCCACTGAGTAGTGGTTGCTAAGGGGGGGAAGCTCAGTGTCAGAGATGTAACCATGCATTAGTAGCCAATCCTATGCAAATGAGGATAAGGATAGTGAATCCCAATTTTCCCCAGCATGTGTGCCATGTTCCAAGAGTGTAAACATAGGAGTAGGTGAGTAGTAGAGTAGAATATAGGTGACATCATGAGGGGGTGTGTCAGACAGGCTGTAAGCTAATTGGAGCACAGTGGCTTACGTTTGCCTTGAGTTGCTCAGAATTGCAAGAGGCGTGGCTACAGTTGTCCTATTTGAAAACCTCAAACCAAAGGTGCACAATGTTAAAAGATAGGAAACTTCTTGTAAACATGCACACAGTGTGTGCATGCATGTGTGCACGTTTGCGCTTGTTTGTGTGGCGCTTCCCCCCAGGCGGAAACAGAAAGGCAAAAGGAAGGAAAAGAAGTAGTAGGAAGTTAACCAAGGAGAACTAACAGAGCTGCCAGGTGAAATATATCAGAATCAGCCAATTACACAGGCAGCAGACTAGCCCAGCCCAGCCCAGCACTTTAAACTCTGCAAACAGCATTCCCCCCTGTTTTTTCCCAAGAACTCTGCAAAACTGCAGTATACAAAGAGGGAAAGCTTAAAAAGCTTAAGTCAGACAAAATGTTAGGGGCTGCTCTTGCTATCATAAACCAACATGTGCAAGGTGCTGAGGGTGGTGATGTTGTGAATGCTGCTGAGCAACCCACAGTGAGGAGACGGAGAAGAGTGTACAGACCCAGGGTAACCTACCAGGGGCTACATGAGCTGGAGATAGTGGAGCACTATAGGGTGGACAGAGACCTACAGCAAATTGTTGAGCTGTGCCGGCCACGCCTCACACACAGAACCAGTAGAGGGGAACCCATCCCAGTGAATACCAAGGTATGTGTTCGCATAAGAATACTAGCTACAGGTACCTTCCTAAGACCAACTGGTGAGATGATGAGGATTTCACAGGCATCAGCATTCAGGGTACTCCACCAGTTCCTGGATGCCATGTCAGCACATGTCAGTGACCACGTATATTTCCCCAATTCCCATGAGGCATTGGCCAGCAATATGCGTCTTTTCCACCAAATAGCAGAATATCCTAAGGTAGTGGGTGCATTAGACTACACACACATATGCATCAAAGCACCACCCAGTGAGCGGGGTAGGGTCTACATCAACTGCAAGGGCTTCCCCTCCATCAACTGCCAGGTCATGTGCGATGCCCAGGGCATAATAATGAATGTGTGTGCTGGCTGCCCTGGAAGCTATCATGATTCCCACATCTGGCATCTGACACAGCTGTACCAGAGATTTGCTAATGGGGACATCCCTGGTGGTCACCTAGTGGGGGATGCTGGATACGCACTGAAGCCGTGGCTGATGCCACCCATCAGAAATGCACACACACCTGAACAAGAACTCCATAATAAGGCCCACACAAACAAGAAACATAATTGAGCATGTGTTTGGGATGCTCAAGTCATGGTTCCGGTGCCTGGACACATCTGGTGGATCCTTGCAGTACTCACCAACTACATGTACCCAAATTGTTAAGGTCTGTGCCATGCTACACAATATGATCCTGCAGAAACAGCTGCAGCAGGAACAGCATGGAGCAGGGCCAAACACCCCCCCCACCATTGCCAAGGCCTGCACAGGCACAGCGTGACTTGGAGGAGGAACAACCTGAGCCAGCCTCAGTAGGCAGAAGGAGGCGTGCCCAGTATGCTCTGGCCTTGAGGCAACACATAGCACATACACTGACTCAGTAGGAACCCTGGAAATGACACTTCTCTCTGACTCGCACATACAGTAAAAGGGATGCCTAACTTGAAACCACCCAGTTTGGGTTTGTGAAGGGCCGATCTTGTCTCCTGAATCTGATTGACTTCTTCAAATCAGTCTCCAGAGCTGTGGACGAGGATAAGGCAGTCCAAACAGCCTATCTGGACCTCACCAAGGCCTTTGACACCATCCCCCACTCTGGAATCATAGATAAACTTACTGAGCTGGGCATAAATCCCTACGTCACTCAATGGGTTGCTAACTGGCTTACTGACAGAACCCAGACAGTAAAAGTAGCCGACTCAAAATCCAGCTCCAAACAAGTGACAAGTGGAGTACCTCAGGGTTCAGTCCTGGGACCACTCTTGTTTGGCATCTACTTTTCTGAAGTACAGAACAACACTAAAGGACTCTGGCTAACAAAGTTTGCAGATGACTGCAAACTGGGAGCTATTATTGAATCCCCAAATGATGTGGATATTCTACAAAAGGGCCTTACAGAAACAGATGCCTGGTGCCAGAGCAATGGACTCAAGGTTAATGCCAAGAAATGTATAGTTATCCCCTTTGGAAAAAAACATGTATCCATGAATTACCATATAGGTGGCAAGACACTAAACATCAAAAGTGTGATGAGAGACTTAGGGTCACAGGTGGACAGTGGTCTCACGTTTGATAACCACATTGCCGCAACAGTCAGGAAATCCTTCTATGTGGCACACCTTATCACTAAGGGCTTTTCATTCAGAAAAAAGGAGGTCATTGTCCCACTGTACTCATCCCTCATTAGATCCATTATAGAGTATAATACCCCGTTTGGTATGTACCTCACAAGACATCT
The DNA here is from genome assembly GCF_019279795.1 of Protopterus annectens. NCBI lineage: Eukaryota > Metazoa > Chordata > Ceratodontiformes > Protopteridae > Protopterus > Protopterus annectens. The sequence continues at coordinate 1,953,171,893 of NC_056741.1, forward strand.
GCAACAGCTGGAAAGGCCACAGAAATACCTCAATAAAAGAATCACAGGCCTAAAGCAGATGCCATATACTGACCATCTAAAAAAACTCCAGCTATACTTGTGGTATATCTTCTACTCAGAGGCGATCTCTGCTTAACATACAAGGCCATGTCAAACCCTGAGCTGTTGGACATGCTCCACTTAATGAAATCCCAATCCCTCAGAGCCACACACTCCAGGGATCTAAACCTTGTCATCACAATGAACAAAACATGCTGGAGGGATAGGTTCCTGACCCAGGGACTCCCATACTCTGGAATAGACTGCCCATACATATCAAGCAGAGTGCCTCATTGGCCCTCTTCAAAAGGAACCTTGATGATTGGATGGAAGATAGGAAATTCACCCAGGGGATCATGTCAGTCGCCCTGCTAGACAGGGGCCTGGAGAAGTAAATATTGTGGGAAGAAATATCCAGGGAATTGTTATGGCTAGGCTTGCATAGGCCCTAGGGCCGATAGCCTAGTACCAACCTATGAACCTATGAACCTATGTATAGGGAGTGTACTATGTGCATCTGACACAGGCAGCCCTGCAGCACCACCTGAGGCATGAGTGCCCTATTTTAAGCAATATAAAGCACTGCTAAGCACATTTTACCAGTATTTAGAATATTTAAATACAATTGAGCGTAACTGCGCACCGCGCTAACCAGCACAACGTCGGGCAACGTCAGGCAGAGTTGGGCAACGTTGGGCAAAGTCGAGCAAAGTCGGGTAAACATGCTCACACCTGCTTTACTGTTCCTTAACCAGTCAGGTCTGCCCAGCAGGAAAATAAAAAGCAGTGACAGGGTTCGAACTCAGGATACTGTGCACTATAGTCACAGTATTGGACCACTAAGCCATGACAGCATTTCACTGGCACAGATACAATTTAAGTCACTCACACATACCAGTTGGGGGGGGGTCACATACCTAACAGTCACAACCAGCAGGACAATTGTAGACAAACGCAAACACAAACAAATGCTGTATCATGCCCTCTGAAGAGGCATATGAGTAACCTCCCTCCACCTGCAGACAGATAACAGCAGGCCAGGCAGTGTGATGTAGGTTGGGTAGGCTATGACGTCACAAACTAATATACGTGTAATTGGAAGCTAAGGTCTGTAGTACAGTGGTATGCCTCAAGCCAGTATGATAGGCAACAGTAAAGACTGAAATGGAGTACCTGACATAGCAGTGCAAGCCTAGCAAATGTGTATAAGTGTCAGGTGTACCCCTCATCCTATGTACACCCACAGTAACAATCAGGTGTCCTCCTCAGGTAGAAATGTACAAATAATAGCTGCTCTCGCTGTATGTAGAAATGTTGATACATCTATGCAAATTGACTCATAGAAGCCCTGCAGGCACAGCATGCTTCCTGTCGATGTACAACACAAAGGTGAGCCCTGAAGTAAAAAACAACTTGATTTTTCACACACATATAGTATATATACCCATAGTGGGCATGCTCACACACACAAACAAATTTAGCAAATTTCAGTCAGTAACATACTGAAAGGTCATACTGGGCATGCTCACACACTTAGGCCATGTCTGTGTACAGCAGTGGACCAGTGGACCACACATATCTGGCAGTTGCAGTTCTTACTCCAGATACACTTGTCACTATTCACCAATCCTGCCTTGCACACACAGTGATATGAAAACAGACCCATATAATATATTGGACCCCGTCATAATCAAACTATGTAATACAAGCTTAAGTTGTTCAAAGAAAGTGAAAATCCAAAGAAGATCAATAAATCTCCAATCAGTATCATCAAGAAACAATTAGCACTCCTAACATTATCGAAGCCATGTTCTGGCAAAAATATTGCCAAAGAGTCCATAGAGAACCATGAAGCTTTCTTTAGCTATATCATAAATATCAATGTAAACTCATATATGTTCTGAGTCAGTCTAAAGTGTAAATGAATACATGTACATGACTGACATTGCCAACATCTTGTCAGACAGGTTCATACATATTTACCCCCCTCTCACTGACAAAAGGACCCATTACCATACCTGGAGATTGTGAAAAGCCAGAAATCACATATACAATGGTTAAACATCTCTATCCAAATCTAAAAACATGGTGTCTATGGGATGACATGGTGTCCCTAGTTGTGTCATATGTCAACTTCAAAACAAACAGACCCTGCACCTGAACAGTCTGTTGAGACTCACCCTCTGTACAGGATATGAAACTGTTGAATGGGTTACAGCAACATTTGGCATACTCCACAAGTGTTGGTGCATAACAGACCATGGGAACTATTGTCTTATAAGCCTTATAAGCATTACAGTGTATGTGGTGCATGTGCCTGCTGTACAACATGACTGTACAGTGAAGTACACATCTACTATCTGTAGACATGTACCTGTCACATAGGTTCATAGGTATGTAGTAGACTATTTTCACAAAGGCATATATTAGCATAGGCAAGTTGTGCAGCTTTCACCACCCCATTGGGTAGTCTCCTAAGCCCTAGTTCTAATAGTTAGTACCCTAAGCCCCTTTCTAGTGGAGCTGCTGATGTGATGCCTGGCATGAATTTTCTGTTTCCCATCCACTCATCAAGGCTCCTATTGAAGAGTGTCAGCAAGGGGCTCTGTCTGATGTACATTGGGACTCTGTTCCACAGTAAGGCAAGTGTCTGGGATGGTACTCTATCCCATCAGCATGTTGTATTCATTGTTGTGATGAAGTTCATATCCCCGGAGTGTGTAGTGCGACTCAATTTTGTTATTCGTAGATGGAGCATGTTCAACAATTATGTGTTGGACATGGCTCTGTATGTTAGGCAGAGTGTGCCTCTGAGTAGGCAGTATACAGTGGAGAACAGATTTAGTTTTACCAGTTGTGTTGCATAACAAAACTGTTTGAGGCCAGTAATCCTCTTGGTGAGTTACCTCTGTGGTCTCTCCAGCTGCTGGATATGCTTAGTCTAGTACATCCAAAATGGTGCATTGTACTCAATGATGGGTCTGATGACTTAAGAGTAGAGGGCCACCACTACCTCTTTTGATCCTGATGCAAACCCTTTGTTGATTAGGTGGGCCACATAGGATTTCCTAATCACTTTGGCAACATGGTTGTCAGAGGAATGATGACTATCTACTTGTGTCCCCAGATCCCTTATTACCTTGTCAGTTTTTAGGGGGTAACACCTATGTGGTAGTTGGTGGATACTCTGTTTTCCCCAAAGGGGATTACTATGCATTCTTTCACATTGAGCTCAAGGTCATGATTCTGACACCACACATCTGTCTCATAGAGTCCATTCTGGAGAATATTTGTGTCATCCGGGGAATCTATTATGGCAAACACTTTACAGTTCCCAGAAAAAGTAGTCAACCACAACCCTCCTGTGTTGGCATGTACTTTTGAGAAGTCTATACCAAACAGGAGGAACCCCAGGACTGAACCCTGGGGGACACCAGTTGTTACCGGTGTAGAGTCTGACATGTAGCCAGCAACTCTTAATTTGTGGGATCTATCTGTGTGCCAGTTTGCAATTCATCTTGTGATTTATGGATTCATACCCAGGTTGGTGAGTTCATCTATGATACCTGACTGGGGAATGGTGTCAAAGGCCTTAGCAAGGTATAGGTAGGCTGTGTGGAGCTCCTTTCAGTCATCTGTAGCCTGGGTAACTGTCTCAAAGAAATCCACCCAGTTCAGGAGGCGTAATCTGCATTTGATGAAGCCAAACTGGGTGTGCTCAACTGTGTGAAGGTTGCCAATGTCTTTATTGTTGACTTCCATTATGATTGGCTCCATTGCCTTGCAGATCAGACTCATCAGGCTCATAGAGCATGAATGCCAAGGGTCTATTGTGGCCCCACCCCTGTGGAGTGGGAAGAACTTTGCTGTGCAACATTCTATGGGTACATATCCTGTAGAGTGGATGTAGAGAGAGGTGTAGGTATCCTTGATGAATATGGATACCTCCCCACCCTATGTGCTATGATCCAGGTTGTGATGCTGGAAGGTATGGAATGCGTAGTATCCTGGTAGTGCTGGTTTGCTTTCTGGAGCCTTGAACTAGGTTTCTGTTACTGCACAGATATCAATATTCTCCATACTGAGAAGTACATTGAGTGTGTGCATTTGGAGGCTGAGACTTCTGGCAATGAGTCGCATTTAGCTCACTTTGTGGTTATTTGTGTTAGTTATAAGGTTTGGTTTGTCATGAGTGACCAGTGTTCCACACCTGAAGTCAACGCCTCATTGGTGCGATCCGACCATAAGCTAATTACCCTATATATCCACATTCTTCCCCCATTAAGGAAATCATGTTAAAGGATTTCTCCAAAGCCAACTTCATGCTTCTTAAGACAGAAGTGGTGAACTTCATGATACCCATGCAGATGGACAATACAGTTACAACTACTGAATCCTACACAATTGTACTTTATAAGCACTTACATGAGTGCATGGATCATGCTATCCCAAACAGAACAAAGACACTATCCTCCAAGAAAAGGAAGCCAATCTGGTGGGCCCTGCCATAAACAAACTGTACAACAGAAAGAAGAAACTGTTGCAAAAGAGAGTACAATCCCATGAGTGGGGGAGCTACCTGGTCAGCCTCAGTAAGAAGCTGCGATCCATGATAAAATCCTCCAAAGCTAGTTACAAAAACAAAATTGCCACTGATTCTAAAGACAACCACAAAGCATTTTATAGCTATGTCAAGAATCTCAATGGCAACACTCAGATCTGCTCTGAGTTACAGCACAATGGCACTAAATATACATACCCAACTGATATTGCCAACATCCTGGCAGATAGATTCAGTGCTAACTTTACCCCCTCTCACCCATGAAAGAGCCCATCTCTATACCGGAATAATGCAAAGTTCCTGTCATCACAGCTGCACAGGTAAAAACCACACTCTCCAAAGCCAGGAACACAGCATCTATGGAACCAGACAACATCCCAGGCTGTGTTCTACATGAACTACAGAATGAACTGGCACCACACTTAAGTACCATGTCCAATCATACCCTCACCTCACGCTTTGTGCCTGCTGAATGGCGCACAGCAATGGTTATCCCACTACGCAAGGGGGGAGCCACCACAGACCCCGGGAACTAGCACCCCATTAGCCTGTTGAGCCTGGTCTGCAAGGCCATGGAACGTATCATCATGGAACTTATAAACAAAGACATTGGTAATCTCTGAACTCTGGATCCCAACCAGTTCGGGTTTGTAAAAGGCAGATCATGTCTCCTAAACCTGATAGACTTCTTTGAAGCACTCACCAAAGCCATAGACAAGGGTAAGGTGGGTCACACAGCCTATCTAGATCTTGCCAAGACTTTCAACACCATCCCCCACTCTGGAATTATAGATAAACTCACTAAACTAGGTATAAATCCCTGTGTCACAAGATGGGTTGCCAACTGGCTCACTGACAGAACCCACACTGTGAAAGTAGAAGACTCGAAATCAGACTTCAGACCAGTGACAAGTGGAGTACCACAGGGTTTAGTCCTGTGTCCTCTCCTGTTTGGTATCTACTTCCCTGAAGTACAGGCTAACACAGAAGGTCTTTGACTAATGAAGTTTGCAGATGACTGTAAACTAGGAGCCATAATCGAAACTACTAACGATGTGGACATCCTACAAAAGGGCCTTACTGAGACAGATGCCTGGTGTCAAAGCCATGACCTCAAGCTCAATGCCAAAAAGTGCATTGTCATCCCCTTTGGTAAAAACTCTGTACCCATGAATTACAACATAGGCGGTAGTATACTTAACACCAAAAGTGTGATAAGAGACCTTGGGACACAGGTGGACAGTAGTCTCTCCTTTGATAATCACATCGCCACAGTAGTCAGGAAATCCTTCTACGTGGCGCACCTCATCACAAAAGGTTTCTCATGCAGAAAAAAAGAGGTCATTGTTCCCCTCTACTCATCACTCATTAGATCCATTATAGAGTACAATGCCCCTTTTGGTATGTACCTCACAAGACATTTACAACAACTGGAAAGGCCGCAGAAATACCTCACAAAGAGGATTACTGGCCTCAAACACATGCCCTACACAGACCGTGTCAAACAACTCCAGCTTTACTCTGTCACATATCACTTACTCAGAGGTGATCTCTGCCTAACATTCAAAGCTATGTCAAATCCAGAGCTGTTGGACATGCTCCACTTAAAGAAATCCCAATCCCTCCAAGCTACACGCTCTAGGGACCTAAACCTTGTCACCACAATAAACAAAACATGCCGGAGGTATAGATTCCTGTCCCAGAGACTTCCTATACTCCGGAATAAGCTACCCATCTATATCAAACAAAGCTCATTAGCACTCTTGAAGAAAAATCTTGATGATTGGATGAGAAATAGGAAATTCACCCTGGGGATCACTTCTGTGTCTCTGCTCAACAGTGGCACAGGAAAATAAATTTCTTGGATGGCAAAAGCCAGGGTACCTTTTTGGCTGGGCTTGTATAGACCCCAGGGCCAATAGCCTAGTACCTACCTATGAACCTATGAACCATTGAGCCTTGCCTAAAAAGGGTAATATGGGGACAGCAAGAGCCTTGGCCAGTATTCAGAAGCATAGGGGTGACAGGTGCAAACCATCTGTAGTGAAGCAATGAGGCTTGTCTATCATGTCATCACAGGCAGACAGAGTCTGGATCCCTTTGAATGACACCAGAAGCTCAGCCAATTGTTGAAGTTTATCATCTTTCTGTTATATTGCAGTATCATGTAGGTGAAGGTAAGATGCTGCTCAAGGTCAGGGTCATACCAGCCTGGGCTACATGATCATAGAGCTACTATATATCTCTTGTCATGTTGTCCTGGGAGGTATGTCTCAGATCATTCACACTGACATGTACAAAGAACACATCATATATGTACCTGTTCTGGAGTGATGTAAGTGCTTGTGTTATGTGGCGGATCATAGCACCTGAAAGACAACTGACAGTAACCTTCCCCTTGTCCAGCCGAGTGAGTGGAACATCTGTGTGCCTGACTATGAAGTCACCTATTACTAGTGTGTTGGGTATGTTGTTTTACCTTAGGGTCTGTTGTGAGGCACACTGCTTTGATGTATTATGTGTTTTATGACGTGTGCTTGGAGGTACATGTTGCTTGCTTGTCTGCTTAGGAGGACACTCGCTCTTTTTCAGATTAATATTTGTATTCTCCGAGTATGGTAATGTGTATTTATGTGTGTGTTTTGCTGATGCTTATATTGTAGGTCTATGTGAGACTGTTGGTGTTGTGGTTGTATGACCCTACTCCTCTTGACTGTATTGTCCAATATTGGGTTGACAGAGCTTAGCCACTGGTTTGACCCTGTGTGCCAGCATGTGGTGCATCAACCCATATATGATATGGTCATGGCCTATGCATACAATACACTCACAATACACCTAGTATGATAAGCCTGCTGAGGTTTACAAATGTGAAAAAAACGTTGGGCAAACTGTCAGCAAGTAATATCTGTGTTGCACCCTGTAACTCCATATTGTTTGCTGAAGTGTAAAGACGTACTTAGTTTAGATTAAGAACCCCACACTTGCCAACTGTGTGTGTCTCCCTGGGGAGGAGCAACCTTTTTGGAGACTACTCACATGCCTTAAAAGTGGCATACTCATCTTTGTCAAGTCTGATGATGTCATCATCCTACAAATATATCTGTGGAAAGGTGAAATCCCAGCAATGTGTATAGCATGTCATGTAAATGTGTACTGCTATAGTGTTCTGATGTAGTTAAATAGGGGTTTGAATACTGCACGTGCCGTGAGTGTGTCTCTCTCCCTGGGGAAAAACAACCTTGTTGGAGACTACTCACCCCCCTTAAAAGTGGTATACTCATCTTTGTCAAGTCTGATGATGTCACCATTCTACAAATATACCTGTGGAAACATGGAATCCTTGTAATGTGTGTAGCATGTCATGTAAATGCATACTGCTATAATATCATAATGTAGTTAGGTAGGGGTTTGAATCCTGAACTTGACATCTGTGTTTGTGTCTCCCTGAGGAGGAGCAGCCTTTTTGGAGAATACTCACACCCCTTAAAAGTGGTATACTCATCTTTATAAAGTCTGATGATGTCACCATCATACAAATATGCCTGTGGAAAAGAAAATTCCCAGTAATGTGTGTAGCATGTCATGTAAATGCGTGTTGCTGTAGTATTATAATTTAGGTAGGGGTTTGATTCCTGCACTTGCTAACTGTGTGTGTTTCCCTGGAAAGGAGCAACCATTTTGGAGAATACTCATATCCGTTAAAAGTGGTATACTCATCTTTGAGAAGTATGATGATGTCACCATCCAACAAATAAACCTGTGGAAAGTAGAAATCCCAGTAATGTATATAGCACATTGTGTAAATGTGTACTGCAGTAATATCACAATGTAGTTAGGTAGGGGTTTGAATCTTGTACTTGCCAACTGTGTGTGTGGGTCTCCCGGGGAGGAGCAGCCTTTTTGGAGAATACTCAAACCCCTTAAAAGTGGTATACTCATCTTTGACAAGACTGATGATGTCACCATCCAACAAATATACCTGTGGAAAAGTGAAATCCCAGTAATGTGTATCATGTGTCATGTAAATGCATACTGCTGTAGTATCATAATATACTTAGGATGGAGTTTGAATCTCACACTTGCTGACTGTGTGTGTGAGTGTTCCAGGTGTGTGACACCGTTGGTCAATATGGAGTGGGTTTTGATTTTTCTAGTGTATGACATATCACAATGACAATTGTATGTGCATTACACATGTAAGGTAGTTGTGGGGCAAAGCCATATACATACATGTGACCTCAATTATTTCATAGGTGGGTGCTCTGCTTTCTCCATGAACGCATGTGTTATCTTTGCCAGAGCATGCTGGCACTTTCCAGACCTAAGGTCACTTCTTTATGCTTGTGACAAGCTTAGCCAATGCAGTGATCCCTGGGCTACATCTTCTGTTTCACATCCACTTATCACGGTTTCTATTGAAGAGTGTGAGTGAGGGTTTATGCTTGAGGTATATTTGAATCCTGTTCCAAAGCAAGCAAAGTCTGTCAAAGATGACTAATCATTCTAGGTGTGCAACAACCTCTGTGGATCTGCATGCAAACCCTTTATTGATTATGTGCTCCACAGAGGGATTTCAAAAACCCTTTGGTAATGTGATTATCAAAGGAGAGATGACTAAGCACATGGCTCTATGTATACATTAGTACCTGTTCCACATTTTGGGGATAGTACCTATGTGGTACTCTGGGGATACTTTATTTTCTAAAAGTGGATAACTATGCTTTCTTTGGTTTATAGCTTTACAGCATGAGTTTGACACCAGGTATCTGTCTCTATGATACCCTTTTAGAGGATGTGTGTGTCATCTGTAGAATAAAGTATAGCCCACAGTATGCATTTTCATCAATCATGGGCAGACATATCCTTACTATATTTGCTTGTACCTAAGAAAGCTATATGCCAAACAGGAGTGGTCCCAGGACTGAGTGCAGGTGAATACCACTTGTTACTGGCATAGAATTGTACATGGAGGCTGCAAATGTTACTGTGTGTCCTACATCTGTGCGTCAGTTGTCAATCCATCATCTAACAATCGTTTCTGACCAGTCTGTTGAGGTTATGTATAATACCAGAATGTGGGATGGGTATGAATTGCTGGTGAGCTATAGCTTGGCTGTGTGGACCTTCCCTCCCTCACCTATAGCCTTGGTAACTGTCTTGAAGTCTACTAGGTGTAGGAGCCATGATCTGGCCTTTAGAGAACCTAAGTGGGTATGGTGCAGTGTTTGCAGGTTCATAATGTCTCTGTTAATGAGTTCCATAATGCTGTGCTCCATAGCCTTCCAGATAACATTTGTCTGGCTTATAGGGTGAGAGTTTCCAGGATCTGTTGTAGTTCTACCCTTAATCGATTTATGTTAACATTTGCACTGGGTGTGATGAGGGTGGACAGGTTTAGGAATAAGTATATTAGAGGGTCAGCCCAGGTTTGAAGGTTAATAGACCAAGCCAGATAGGCAGGATTAAGTTGGTTTGTACATGTGTTGAGGAGGGATGCAGAGTATATTGTGAAATAGATGCTAAGGATGAAGCCGCCAGGTAACAGGAAAAGAGGAATGCCTAAGATGAGGTTTATGGCTGTGGTGAGAGAGGACATGCAGGTGGATGGTGTGACAGCGCAAGATGCAGAGGGCGAGAAGAAATGCAAACAATTGATCTACTGTGGTGACCCCTAATGGGAGCATCTGAAAGGAGAAGAAGAAGAAGACATTGTAGCTCAACCCTTGTGGACTGTGAATACCATTACCGCGTGTCATTTCACAAGTATGTAACCTGTATAGAGGCTGCATCTGGGCAGAGTGTTTAGGTGAGTGGTGACTTCATATGTCGGCTTGTGTATGACACAGCAAGGGATACTGCCCAGTACCATTGCCACTGTGGTTTGGACTTTGGTAAAGAGATGTTTAACTAGAGTGTCTGTGAATCATCAGGTTTTACATTCTTCAGGTCTGGAAATGTGGCCCTTGTGTAATGACAGGGTGGTGAAATCTGCATTCAAACTGTCTGACAAGAAATTGGTAATGTCAGTCAGATAAGTGTACTTTGTGACCATTTACATTAACCGTGACCTGATCTGAGATTTCCCCTGTAGATTATAAACAACACTAAAGAAAGCTTTAGTGTTGTCTTTGGAACCCTTGCCATTTTGTATTTTGAAGCTTGCCTTGTATGTTTATTGAGGGATTGTATTTTCCCAATGATACTGACCAGAGAGGTTATCCCTTCTTGGTATGTAACTCTTTTTTGGTACAACTTTACACCTTCTATTATATATTTAGTTTATCGAGACAGAAATCCACCACAGCAATTTCAGGATGCAGGAACACCAACACACGAAGGTTAAATTCTTTCCGCAATAAACACACAGACTAAGCGCTTTCACCAGTTAGACTGGTATCATCAGAGTCTGTTAAACACCAATTCATTCATGCTTAAATACAAAACCATACACCATGACTCACACAATTAATTAATTAACTATTCCATTAATTCCTTAAAGGAGTATCCCTCATAAAGGTGAAAACAACAACAAATGAAATAAATGAAATGAATAAAAAATGAAAAAATAAAATAAAATATGAAAAATAAAAAAAGAAATATATATATATATGAAAAAATTATTATATATGTATACGTATATATAAATACAAAATTATAAAATACAATATATTGAATATTCAATTTCATTTTTCGGTCTGAAGGTATATATTATTATTTACATTTTTCTATCCAAATATGTAAACCCATGTCCATAATGCCAACCCAATAATTATTTAAAAATACAAAATTATTCCTTAAAATATTTAAACTGTTTAAATAAATACATAAATAAATAAATTAATTAATTAATTAAATTAATTAAATTCATAGAATGGTTACGATGCATTTACTATGATATGTAATCAATAAATTTAATATTTAATATTTAATGAGTTGTGCAAACTTTAAGCACTTCATATTACACTAGCTCTTAACTTTAAATGTGGTTTTAAAGAAATATGGTCATTTATACCAGGGAATCTGGTGGCATTCAATCTCATCTGCCACTCAGATTCTAAGACTGCCACCCTATTGTTAATGTCACCAGGGGTAAAAGGCATCACCCTATCTATGATGAAAAACAAAAATTTAGTAAAATTGCCACACACCCTACTGTGCAAATACAAAGCGTTGTGCACATCCCTGTTTCTTATACATCTGGTGTGCTCACAAATTCTTTCTCGTAACTTACGAGTAGTCATGCCAATATAATAAGCATCACAGGAGGCACATGATGCTATATATACACAGTTCTTTGTGTTGCAATTACATAAACCAGGGCATGCCAATGTACGTCCATAAACCACTACGCATATGTAACTCCCTTCAGCGATGAATCTACAAGCACTACAATTACCACATTTACTCATCCTAGATCTACTATAACTTTTGCTCTCCCTTTCCAAAATGTTTTTAATATTGTTTCCTCGACTGAAAACAATTTTTGGACTTCCTCCCAACAATTTTCTTGTTTGTTCATTAATACAATGGTCCCAATTAATCCTTATATAAAAGAATTTAACCTTTGTGTGTTGGTTTTCCTGCATCCTGAAATTGCTGTGGTGGATTTCTGTCTCGTTTTACAGTTGTGGATCCTGGTCTTGGCTTCCTATCATTTGGTTTTATATTTAGTTTATGTCAGGGGTCCATGAGACTAATGCACTTTTACTGTATAAGTGAGAATTTCTTGTGCTTGTGATAGCACGGTCCATGCAACCCTGTAGGTGAACAGTGTGCATTACTAAAGGATTATACAGCTGGGACAGTGTTAACCTTAGTAATGCAAACCAAAGACAGATAGCAACAACTGTATCACCCACAGCACAATGTCAACCCATGTCATACACAAACATGTGTACTCAAGTTCCAAAATGTGTGTAGTCCAATGCATACTGGCCACCAACAGAAACTATGGAGTGTTAACACTGGTCAATACAGGGCATGTCACCCTGCCCATTTGTCCAATATGCATGTACATGCAGACAGTGCACCTCCACCATGTTCAAAAATGGACACCTGCAAACCTGTGTTGCACACACCCCACACTTACTGTCCACTGTATAACGCATGCTGACACAACTATACACATTAGCCAAGTGGCACATGGGCAAACAAAACACAATTGGAATAAACACTGGTGAAAATAATACAACATTGCTAATTACAGCTTTAATGCATTATGCCTGCTCAGCTACACCTTCAAGGATATCATTACACTTTACTGCTGACAACATGCTACACATCCAACCATTGCTATACTTTATTAAAGTCACCCTGTGCATCAGCGCCATGTTAGCTTGCTCCTGCATCAATGTTACAGATGACAGGAGGTGGCACAGGTTTCATCATATGCACAGGGTGTGTTGTTGGTTTGCCAGAGGCCTACACTGAGTCATACAATCGACATGTGTGTGTGAGTGAGTGTGTGAGGGCCATGAGTACTGTTATGGGCCACTGTTGATGTCATGTGTGTGGGTATGTGTTTGCCCTAGGTTTCTGGTTTATGTGTGTGTCTGCATGCACACAGTCCCACCATGTGGCTGCCATATACGGGGATTTGTGAGACAGCTACAGACTGTACCTGGCAGGCTTTACAGATCACTGTATATATATATATATATATATATATATATATATATATATATATATATATATATATATATATATATATATATATATATATAGGACAAACCAAAAGGATGGTTAAAATTCGTATTTTGGAGCATCTAAAAGATATTATTAACCACAGTGAAGTTAGCCCTGTGGCCCAGCATTTCCTTGAAAAACATGGTGGTTGCCCAAATAGTTTGAAATTTTGTGTATTGGGTAAACCATTTTTTCTTGGCGGGGGGGATTATTCTTATAAATTACTTGAGTTGGAAACGAAAATGATTTTAAAGTATAAAACTTTGAAGCCCCATGGACTTAATTTGGAATTGGGTATTTAATTATCAATATAGTTTTTAATCTATTATTCTATATGGAATTGTATAGATTGTTTCTCTTCTTTAAGTTATTCATAAAATTTAACTTTATTCTAAAAATGTCACTTTAAATTTATGGTTGGTTACTAATTGATTAATTAATTGTCAGGTGCTTGTGTTAATTAATATTAAATATGTGTGTGTGTGTGTATATATATATATATATATATATATATATATATATATATATATATGCTTGTGAAAACATATATTTATTGTGATCCATTGAAGGCGAAAGGCCGAGGTACCAGATCGTTTACAATAAACAAGTTACTGGTGAAGTGCGTGGATTTGTGTTCGAATTTATTCCTTTTGTACCTGTGTTTGGATTTAAAGATCACTGTCTCTGGCCATGGATATGGAACCTGTGCCTGGCAGAGGTACTACAGACAGTATCAGGTACTAATCCAGATTGGGTACTATCCGAAGAGGTTGACATATGTCCACTGGATCCAGGTCCCTGCTGGGACTGACCAGAGCCATGTGCATGTGGTCTGCTAGGACGGTCTATGGACAGCCCCCTCAACATTGCCTAGGCTGGTACTGGCACTACAGGTGTGGCTGTGACTTGCTGGATGGCCACGGTGATCTCCAGCTGGTGATGTTGCTGGCATATGTCCACGTTGATGTCTCAACCATCCCGCACTGTCCTGACACATGGACATGACATTGTGGAGGACATCCAATGTCTCACCCCAACGTCTATCAATGACCTCATTGGAGTTACATATGGCATCTGCTAGGTCACGGATACTGTCATTTACAGAGGTGTAATGAGCCCTCTGTGCCCTTAGCCCCTGTCTGGTGTACCACTCCATTCGTGTCTGTGCCTACATGACAGCCTGGAACATGTGTGTGGTCTAAAGAGGTGTGACACGTCTGCCAGGGGCATGATGACCAGCAGTGCTCTGACGAGAACCCCTGGGCATATGCCTATGTGGTACCGTTCCAGATATATGGCTATGGCTGCTGTGTCCTGATACATGTGCCATAGATACCACACTGTCCTGGCCAGTGCCAACCGTACACTGTCCCTCAGCTAAGGGCAATGGTGATGATGGATGTACAGACAGTATGACTGTGTGCATGGATGGGGTGGAGACTTGTGTACTGTCAATTGGTGGCCCAACAACAGACCCTGACAAACCTGCCTTTGCCTCAACACACCTATCCTCATCATCACTGTCTGTCTTAGTGACATCAGGTTCCCTGCTGTACTGAACCAGCCCCACCTCGCCACCTGTGAGAGGAAAACAGGAAACACACTTTAAGACCTGAACATGACTTCAGACCACATGCACACATGGGCACATGCACACATATGCACATGCACACATGCACACATGCAAACATGTGCACTTGCACACATGCGCACATGCACACATGCACACATGCACACATGCACACATACACACACACAAAACTACACTCCTCCCTAAAGCAAACACACACAATACCAGCAAGCACAGAGCATACACAATAGCAGGTGATGGTGGGGTACAGTATCATAAGCAAAACAGTCATATCACACATGTCAGCATGCAGGACATGTGTTGCTCTACAGCATGCAGTGCAAATGTAGTCAGTCCTTGTTACTAACAGGATACATGGCTTTGATGCATGTGTTTTGTTATTAGGTGACGGCCCTCCCCCTGGAACACAATGCATACATGGACACAACATTGCTGTGCAGGTATTCATAACCCTGAAATGTACTGTGCACCATAACTCACAGGTGTACATACCATTGCTGGATCTGTATATGTGTGTCAGATAGGTATCCAATGCTTATTACAGCCTCTGTGTCTTTAGCAAATAATTGTGGACACATTTTAGCACATGCATGATGAGTATTCACACAACATCATCAGTGGTGCATGGATAATTGATGGAATACCATTCGGCCACATACCCAATGTACGGTACTTATGGTGAGTGTAGATCATATTGTGGACATGCCAGTCCCATCCATGACATGGCATGCTAAAACACAACTGCATATTTAAACACTACACATACCCAATATGTGTCATATGACCTAGCCACTCAATAGCATCACAAGACATATATGTGTCAGTTGTGCAAATGGTGATTGGTATGCATACTGTTTAGAGGTGCATATGTGTGCACACACATCATTATGGTGTGTAGCAATGACAGCTATGTGTAGTACTGTGGTTACAATAACTGGATGGGGTATAGTACCATAGGCCATCATCATGAAGCATCAGGTGGTCACTCAAGGCTACAAATGTTTCACAAACAAACACTAATCATGCTGTGCTGGAACTGTACTACCTTGACTAAATTCACCATTTCACAACCAGTTGTTACATGAGTTTGTAAGGAGGCCAATAAGGAGCATTCCCTGACATGAATGTGTAGTGTGTTGCAGAGTGTTTAAATGCCCCAGGATAGGCCTGTACCCCTCAGGTATATTATGTGTAATGTGTGGATGAGATTTTGGCTACTGGAGTGTGTCTTTACAGAGGGTTTGGGAATCCTTTATGTGTAGCATGTTAAAATGCTGTGTGTATGACATAGATGTGTATGTTATGTGCATGTTGAGTATCAACTGTGCCTATCCAATGGTCACTACAGTCTAGCCACATTTGTTTGTGATGGTCTGGGTATTGCATGTGTTTGAGGCAGCTAATCACATTAGTGAGATGTGCATGCTCTTACACCAAACATGCACAGCATGCATTATGGGTAGGTGTGTTACATGTGTACATGGCCTACACCTTAACTATGGCATGCACTTTTTATTTACAATAATAAATGTGGAACACATTCACCAGCATCTGTCCTCTGTCTTGATGTCACCCCAGAGGGACCAACATAGAGATGAGACAGTTTGTCAGTGGCCACAACTGTGGCATTGCTACTCTGTGTTTGCAGTCTTACAGTACAACAACAGTTTACATTCACAGGGCTACAGATTATGCTCCAAATGATCAATATTGCACAATAACAGGCTCCACATCTTTGAGCGACACACTCCATATCTTACATATGCATGATCTACCAATACAGGTAATAGTAGTCTACAGATATGCCATGTTACCTGCATGCTCCATGTGTGCTTGCTGGGTGGCTCCAACCTCCATCATGGTGTATGTCTGCTGCTGTTGTTGGGCAGGTGCCACCAGGCTCATGAGCAGCTCCTCCACTCTGATGAGGGGGGGATGGATATTAACACCACCTCCTGTTGCAAGCTGTTGTCTACGCATATCAGTGGCACACTGATGGACATGACTGAGAAGATCACTGCAGTGGTGGCGTACCTGCTCATATGTCCGGTTATGCAAGCCTACCTCATTGACCCTGTGGACAACATCTTGCCACATTGCAGTACACTGCTGCTGGTCCTGGGTGGTTCGTGAGAACATGAGACAGTAGTGCTGAATCATACTGCTAGTTATAATATCACCTTCAGCACTACTGTAACTCGGGTTCCTGCGGTGGGCCATGATCCCTGGAAGACATAAATACAAAAATATGTCTGAGCAAGTCATATGGCACATTTAACATTATACAGTACAGATATCACTGAACTGCCATATATAGCAACCTATAAGCTAGCCAAGAGTGAAACACAGTAACTACCACTTATCATTGCTCACCCCACAACTACTTGAAAGTGCCTTGCTCACTCTCTATCTAATGAACCATGTTCTGCACAGCAACAAAATAAAATCACTATATAAGACTATACAAGAGTACATGGCACACTGTATGCAACACGATGCACCACCTAGCCATAGCAGATATACATCAAGCTGATGTGTAAAGAAATATATCATCCATCACAATCAGTGTAAGATCCAGTAAATGTATTACTATTACTATTATACCACACAACTTGTTAATGCCAAACCCGTGGGCAAAATATGCACAATTGGGAATATAGGTCACATACTGCTGTAGTGCACTATGAATGTTGCTAGATACACAGTTATATGTTTTATCACACATATGTCAAAGGATATGCTACAGACATACCTACACACACATCAGGTATAATTACAGGACACAAAGGTATGACAACCCAGATAAGCTTTCGGTGTGTACTATACAGTATTGTGTGTCAGTACTTACACAACCTTAATCTTGAGAAATGTAATCTGTGATGAATACAGGGACCACACAAAACAGTGGATGCAAGCAATGTGGACATATACCATACTTTGCTGTACAGGTCCAGAGCTTCAAGTAGTACTACAGTATACACAGGATTTGCATTTAACATCAGTACCAATCAATAATCATAGATGTAGTGCTTTAGCCTCCAATTACACACCATAGTTAAAACCAAGGGACTTAATCACACTGTATGCAATAGCACTTGTTCTGCCTAGCAACAGAATACACAGCTTTTGCTAGGATCAAAGCAAGGACCCATAATACCATAACATAAACAGTTTCCCCCTAAGCTATACCACAGATACATATCTTTGATGTATTCACAAACATATTGACCATCACAGTCAGTCAACAGTACAGAGAATCTATTGCAACAAGTAGATGTAGGTGTGTATGAGTATATATATATATATATATATATATATATATATATATATATATATATATGTGTGTGTGTGTGTGTGTGTGTGTCTATATATATATATATATATATATATATATATATATATATATATATATATATATATATATGTATATATACATATACACATCCATTTGTCTACATATACATATATATCTAGGCACATATACATTTCATCTTTCATATCGAGAATATCAATTATACAAAGGATGTAAGGTGTACAGTAATGTAATAAAATTGCACAGTCGTGGGATAAATGCATTGAAGGTGTTCACAGCCCAGGTAGCTTTAGAAGACCTTAATGGCTTCAAAATTGCAAACTGAACAAACCACCCGCAGTGTTTAACCACCACATGTCATATACCAGCACTGTATGCTGTCTTGTTTGTCACACACTAAAACCTACATACAAATATGTGCATACTAACCTTCACCAACATATATATCTCCCCCTTCACAAACAGTTGCAATATGTCCCCTGCTCTATGCACATATACAGATGTGAATATATATGACACATATATATTTCTCCGTATGTTTGTGGCATACACACACAAGGTCCACACTGTTGTAAGTCCCTGGACCTCACAGCTGAACTGTTGGGCCTTGCTGCCACATAAATAGGTGTCACATATGAACACACACTAAGATTAGGGGGGTATATATGACAACAGATGCTAGATAAGCATACTAGACTGCTACAGCAGTTGCCAATGCTAAGCTACACTTTAATATGACTATCATGCATGTGTTGTTCTGTCACACCCATGTTTATATAATGTTAGCGCTAATCCTCCCAACAGCCATTGGCCACACTACTGTACAGAACACAGATAACATGGATCAGATCTTTGACATTTAATGCTGAGCTACACATTTCACAGGTATGTCCCACTGCCCACAGGTGCACTCAGTATTGTCCATAGCAGTAGTTAAGCATAATATCTGTGCATAAAGAAGTACTGCTGCCACATATGAATGTTTCACATTATGTAGACTATTCTTCAATAACATCTACTACATGCCAGTAAATACATATGTGTCACATACCTTTCCTTTGTATGATTTGGAAATATTTATTTTTCTTTTTCTCTGTCTCTCTCTCTGTCTCTCTCTTTGTCAGTCTCTGCAATAGAGTGATTGAGTTTGTTGGCAGAGATTGCAGCCTGGTTTTGTAGGAATTTGCACATGAGCATGTGATGGCCTCTGCACCAATTAGTGGCCACCATTTGTTAATTGAATGCAGCCTGCTGTGTAGTAATTACAGTAATCACTGTCATAGCATCCCAGTACTATAAATGGCTGACTTATGTAGGTGTGGCCCATTCTGCTTTCCAAGATGGAGATCATCCTTGTTTGGTGTGGACATCATTGTTTAAGACAGAAAGTTGGTATTAAGGTTACCACCTGTCCCACTTTGTTAGGGACAGTCCCTCTTTGGGCAGTTGTGTCCTGACCAAAATTATTAAAAATGGCAAATGTCCTGAGATTGTAGGACATAATTATGTCCCATATTTCATGTAATAGTTGCATAAAGTAGTCATTTCTGTATGTAAAATACCTAAATGTGACAAGAAACAGAATAAGCAACTAAACTGCTACAAGAATAAGCTTTCATTTAGGCAAAAAAGTAAAGTTATATCCTTTGTACTGACCATGGGTATGTGTTGGCCTGTAAAATCTGATGTGTGTCCCAAAAATGTCCCACTTTGGCCATTTGAAAAGGTGGCAATACTAGTTGGTATAGTTCTTATATCAGAAGCCAGTGGTGTAGCCAGTGATTTACATTTTGTACACAGACCTAATGCTGCTGCTTCCACTACCCACTTGTCAGTGTAGAAATGTACTCACCCCTCAAAATGCTACCCCAAGATACATGGAAAGATGTACTTTCTTTTCAACTGTTACAATTAACTGCCATATAAAGCTAGTTATTGAGATGTATTCCTTTGGCACAAGAATTGTTTGTGAACTGCTATACTGTGAATATTCATTTACTCAGTTCTAAACAGTTTGTGCATTTTTAGTGCTGACATTAGCACGAGCTGCTCAGAAAAACTGGACACATTTCAGTACTGTGAGTATGCTTACCTACATCCTTGGTAAACCCTGCGCACACAGGTATATTCTACATTTGGGTAGCATTGCAGAAGTACAGAGAGCGTAAGTAGTATTGTGTGGATTTTATCTTGCTGGACTTACAGGGTTGCTGTGTACATGTTAGTTTATCAAGGCAAGTAGTCTGTCTGCGTAACTCCCAACTGTGGACCTATCCACATGATAGCCAGAGAATAACCTGTTATTTTTTGTCTGTGCACCACACAGGTCTTTTCACCAATAGAGCAATGGCATTCTTACAGTTGGTTGCTACCGGTACATGGCTACATCCATTTGTATTTCAGTGTTGTATTCCTACATAAGGGCATGCTTCTGAAACTCCTTCCAAAGCTATTTGCACAGTGTGTAACAGCAGAAAGACTGCTATGCCTCTGTGTTTCTGCCTCTTCCAGACCTCTCAACCAATCAGGTACATATTTGAACAGACTCAGGGAAAAGTCAAGAAAATGTCAGGGACAATCAGGGACACCTTTAAAATATTAATGCCATTAAGTTGAGACATTAGGAGAATCAGAGCATATGAATTAATACACCTTTTCTGAAGTAAAAGAAGTGTCTAACTCTTAATTATTGTCATTATTCATTAAGTGTTATTCACCACCTTTCTGGCCAAAGTCAGTAGTTTTAGGAGGGATTCAGAGGGACAGAGCTAAAATTTGTGTCAAAATCAGGGACATCCCTGAAAATTAGGGACAGTTGGGAGGTATGGCCTCTGCCCTAAACAGATATGCCAGTATTTGTCCTGCTGTGATACTGTGTGGGGTTGTAAAGTGATGGTGTAACATTATTTCGTGCTAGAATGGCTGCTTCTCTTATCACAGTCTTGTAATGTAATCCCGCAACAACTGTTGGTCAACATCCACAGAACAAGTTGTGTGTTATGGTATTCCTATTTTTCCTTTACATTCACTCATTCTGATGCATGATATAATTATTTAAGCACCAACTTGATGTATATCTACCATGGCTTAGTGGTACTTCATGTTGTGTAGTGTGTGCTAGGTCTGGGGTTCGAGACTTACAGAGGTGTTTTATTTTGTTCCTGGGCAGAACAAGGGCCCTCACATATGGAGTGACTTAAGCAGTTGTAAGCGGGTTTGTGCATGTTTGGGCATTGCTGCGCATTGCTTAGCCAAGCACAAACAAGCGCAAACCTGCTCACTACTGCTTAATAGTGCTTACTCCCGCTCACCCCTGAGCTAATTTCGTTGAAAGAAAAGAAAAATGGGGAGATAGAAAAGTGGTGAAAAAGTGGCACAAAGAGGGAAAGACAGTATGGAAAATAGCTCGGGATGTGCAGGACGGGTGTAGGGAAGGTCCATAGCTGCCCATTTCTTCAACAGCAATAGCTGTGCATAAGCAATAAATTTGGAGGTACATATGAGCCCTTCAACCCCTGAGAGAGGGGTGAGGACAACAAAGTATGTTGTAATGCCAATTAAATAACATTTCATGTGTCCAGCGGACATATGTGCAAAATGGGCAGCTATGTATGGGGCATATTTTATTTTTTGTTGGGAGCAGATTGCCCTTTTATTTTTTTTCAGGTGAGAGTGGAATGTGGGGTAGGGGAAGAAGGTATATTTGGGGAGGTAGGCTGGGGAGGTAAACAGACAAGACAAACAAGATGCATACAGGGGCAGTATATGACACATGTGGTGGGTGAACACCTTTGACGGGAAGGGATGTTTGGAAATCGCAAGCCCATGAGCCTCCAGATGGAAACAGTGGGACTGAGGTCCGCACCCATGGGCAGTCACCACTGCACCTTTACGGCCCAAAGGGTGGCTGTGCTGGGGGCTGTGTAGGAGGGGCAGGCTGACCCAGGTGTTGTGCTTCTCGGGCCTCAAGCTGGCGTAGAGGTTCTGCAATAGAACATTCAATCTGTCTATGCACCACAGCATGGACCGTTTGAAGGGTGATAGGTGCCCCTCCACTCACGTTTGCATGGGGGAGCCGAGCCCCATCCCCTGCAGTGCTTCCACCCGAAGGTGGCACAGAGCCAATGGAGGAGGAGGTCCTAGGCTGGGCACCAGATCTGCTGGTGCTAGGTGCCATGGCCAGCTGAGGTGGAATAGGTGGGTCCGCTGGGACTGACCTTCCCATACGAACTATGTTTTGGAGAGTTTAATAAAGATATGGGTTAGTAACAGTCAACAGCATTCCCAATTAGTTATAATACCATGCAGAAGTATTCCCATTAACCCAACACACCAGATTTTCAACAGTTGAAAAGCAAGCATAACACATGTATATATAGAACAGTGGACATTACAACAGCATGCAGGTTGAATTGATGGCAACAGACCACCAAATATTGTGGTATTTTAAAAGGGCACATGCATAGAAATTAATGCAAATATTTATAAACCAATAGGACATATGTCCCAACAAATGTTTTGAGATTAGACATACCGATTGAGGTGTGGAATTGCATTTTTTTATGCACATACAGTAGGGTGGGAAAAGATAGCTCAATTAACAACTTATATATCCTTCTAGTTTTCACTACAGTCCTATTAACTGCAGTTATATGTCCCATACATGTATTATTACACTACCCAATGTCCTTATATTGTGCACTTGGATTTTGCTAGATCATTATATACATGAGCTGTATCTTACATACAAACTGTCCAAGATGCAGATGTTACTGCAATATATTTTGAGAGTAGCTCACACACACTACTGCTAAGATGGTACACTGACAGATCTACTTTCATATAATTATCTAGATATGTTCAGGTGAAAGTATCAGTTATATGTTAACAGCTCCCTACATTTCTGGCATCACACTGACATTTCTGGGGAACACAATTCCAAGCTACTCATGTGCCAGATTAACCTGTACATGCTGGCCATGAACCAACAGTTGAGGGCTGTACATATGCATACAAGCTACTGGCACTCCCTTCATCCACGTTATATGGGCGTACCCAAGTATGGGTTCACACTGCTTAATACAACACTACAATTTGTAGAATGCAACAGTACAACATATCAAAGAAAATGACAAAGACGCACTCCATGAATCATATATTTGTTAAAGGATTATTACACCTTTATTTATTGGGTTAAAAGACTTTTTGAAGGCTCTCTCATTTATTTTATATAACAGTACATGCAGAATAATTACTAACCTGACTGATGATGCAGCCTTTGCAGCCTATCTTCATGGGCTTGCTGGTTCATAGCCCGGACACCTGCAGCTGTGAAGTAAATGCAGTGATATTGAGACATACTTATCCATAGTATAGACAAGCATAGCAATTCTTAACTACTAAATACAATGGCTACTTACTCAGTACTGGGGCATTAGGCATTGTATGGGATTCTTGGATTCACTGGTCCAGTAGATCCTCCCTATGTCGCTTCAGGTCTGAATAATGGTGCCTGACCTGCTCACCAGTCTTAGGAACACCAGTGGCACTGGTGAGATCATGGGCAAGACTGTTCCAGGCCTCCGTTTTATATTGGGTACCCTGGTACTGGCCCCGCAGGAGACTTTCCTCATGATTGTGGACAAGGAGCCAAACCATTACTTTGGACTCCTGGATGCCCCAGCGTCGTGCTCTAAATCAAGTGCCTTCTCCAACACTGGCCATGCTGATTGCAGAAGGAGGCTACAACCAGTTATAGCAAGTATTTCCGCCTGTGGAGCTTAAATATGCCTCATTTCCCGCACTTATTTGTGATTGGCCAGTTTTGAAAAAAACTCAGCTAGGCACGCCTGCTTAGCTGATGTTGGCAATGTTTAAAATTCCTTTGATAGATACGTGTCTGTTGAAAGTGCATCTTTATGAAATGCTGTTATGACTTAGTGCTTAAGTACTGTGACTATAGTGCACAGTATCCTGAGTTTGAGCCCTGCCACTGCTTTTTATTTTCCTACTGGGCAGACCCGACTGGTTAAGGTACAGTAAAGGAGGTGTGAGTGTGTTTAACCGACTTTGCTCAACTTTGCCCGACTTTGCTCCACATTTTTCGACGTTGCCTGACGTTGTTTGCCGTTGCACTGGTTAGTGCAGTGTGCAGCTACGCACAAATACATTGTGGTTGTGCTGGTTAGCGCAGTGTGCAGCTACGTACAATTGTATTTAAATATGCTCAATAATGGTAAAATGTGCTTGGCAGTGCTTTATATTGCTTAATATAGGGTACTCATGCCTCAGAATGCATAACCATTTCACCTTTATTTATATATATATATATATATATATATATATATATATATATATATATATATGGATCTACTTCGAATAACCGAAGCGCCATGTCACCGACACCCGGAAGACCGAGACGGAACGACCGAACCGGTAGGTTACCGAAAACACGATATCCCGACAGCTGAGAGACCGACAACGGCAGCGTGTGAGCGCGATCCGGTAAGTGTGCGAAAGTGAAAGATTTAGGATTGGGGAGCGGACAGGTAAGTGTACGATAGTGAGGGATTTTAGGTTAGGCTGTGGGAAAGGTGAGTGTGCGGTAGTGTCGGACTAAGGGATCCGGTGAGGTAAGTGTATGGAAGTGACGTAGAGCAGTGTAGGGAAGGGTTAAGTGTGTCAGGGTTAGAATGCGGGTGGAGTGAGTGTGCGATAGTGATGGGCTGAATGTTTTAGGGTGGGTTAAATGAGTTAAGGTTAGGGTGCAGGTAGGGTAAGTGTGCGATAGTGACGGTGTTGAGGTTTAGGGGTGGGTTAAGTGAGTTAGGGTTAGGGTGCAGGTAGGGTAAGTGTGCGATAGTGACGGTGTTGAGGTTTAGGGGTGGGTTAAGTGAGTTAGGGTTAGGGTGCGGGTTGGGTAAGTGTGCGGTAGTGTCGGACATTATTGTTAGGGTTTAGGTTAAGGTTAGTGGATATGTTATTGTGTGCAATGTGTAGTTGACGTTTTTTGTGTCGGTGTAGTGGTGTTCGGTTTCTTGAGTTGTTGGTGTTGTGTGTTTTCGGTTGTTTGGGGTCGGTAACTTGTGTGTCGGTGAATCGGAAGTTCGGTGATAGAAAGTAGACCCATATATATATATATATATATATATATATATATATATATATATATATATATATATATGTATATATAAAAAATGTGTTCAGTACTACATTTAACATTTGAATGCTTTTTACAAAACTTATACATAAAAAATGTCAGGAAATATTTTTCTATACAGATTTCCAAAAGAAAATGGAACGTGCAGTAGTGAGACTCGAATCAGGAATGCCTCCTCTTTGTGCAAAGGATCTAACCATTACGCTATCGCTATTTTGCTTAATTTGCATATATTTTTCTTATTATCCTCTTCTGATGTCTAAGCTGCTAACTGTAGCTAAGCAATGGGCATACCAGCACAAACCCGCTAAAATATGGGCAGCTATATTGGATAAAAAAAAACTCTTTATTTTTAATTTTGTCAGTTGTTTAACATATGAGGGAGTGTAGTGTTACGTTGTACACATGTGAGCGGACTCGCTCATGTAACTTGAAATTGTGGCATTTCTTCATTGCAGGGGCATGGATTTTTGGACTGCTCGGCAGTCCAACATGCACCTTACACTCGTCCACACTCCATGTAAGTTTTAGAGTTGAGGCAGCATGCCCTCATTAATATGCATGGCATGCTGCCATCATACTCTTACACTGGCGCTTCTGTGTAAGACTAATCTAGTCTTACACGGAAGTTTATTAAATCTGGGGGATGGTTTATACACTGAAGAATGCTGTTTACATATTAAACCATATACTGTACAGCATACGCTTGCTTGTACAGAATGTTTTTGCATTTGTACATACATGGATGTAATGTGCACTCAGTTCAGTTTACAAACTTACTATTAAACTGATACCTGCTAATTAAACATTACTGAAACATTAAAATGCATTTCTGGTCTTTTTGTCTCACTACCATACATGTTGATGGTACCCTAATCACTTAATGATAATAAAAAGGCATGGTTGTCTTTTAATAATTACTGAATTATTAACACAGACCAATATGTATTTTTTTTCTTGTACCTTTATTTTAGTCCCTTCTACAGTACTGTTTACACAGTCACTGTAGAATTGAACAGTGACATTCCCCTATAGTATGCAGCAATTTATTGTAGTATTGTTTATTTGCTTTATGCTGTCAGACTTGAAAAGACATCCACTGCTACTAGTAGGTATTTGTACCCTCCACTTTTGTTGTCAAGGGACTTGCGTAATTTATTTGAACTACATATTATGGCCCATTTACTGGTTGTACTCAGTGTAACTGAGATTTTTTTTTACTTTTAGCTTTTACCTGCAAACAGATTATTTATGACAGGCATGCACAATTTTAACATTTTATTACAATTACCAAACAGGATGAGTGTAGACTATCTTGCTTTTTACTTAGTGTTGTACATTAATACTTAACAATTATGTTTTAGTAAAAAATAATGTTTTAGAAAAATGCAAGCCACCTGGCCTGTCAAGCAGTCTTGTTTTTGACCATATAAGTTTCAGTACCAGTAATATTTTATTTCTCCAACATTTCTTGTAACTACCCATCCCAGCCTGGGGAAGATCCGAGCTCACATAAAACAAAATGTCTTACTTTTTTCTCTTTCTTTGCATTCCAGACTCTTAAACTATAGTACCTTAACCCCTATTAGCACTTTCTTTACCTTCAGTCATTTATTAATATACTTGCAACTTGAAATTAGAATGCAGTTGTAAAACACTTAAAACTATAATAAATATTTGTAATTTGCATAAAAATGCATAATTTTAAACTTGGTTTTCTTTGTAGTATTGTGTACTCAGTACAACTTTATATTAGCATCATTGCTTTTGAAGACTGTTTTTTCTGGAGTCTCTGCTATTTTTGATACTATTATACAATTACAAAATATTGTAAGAAACAAAATAGATTGACTTAACTAACACATGCTTAAAACAGATATATTTACATTATTTACATTTTACAGATGCACTTAAAATGATAATGCATGCATGTCAGTCCTGTGACCTCATGTCTTTACTGCTTTTAACTACTCTCATTTGGTATTTATGCACTAGAACTGTTCTGTTATTTGAAATGGTGATTTTGAAATTAAACAGCTTAGATATGAGAGGCTGCCCCGGCATATATGCAATGAGAACAGTGTCATGCATTTTACATTACTGTTTAACTGATAAGTGCCTTGTTTTAACTGAATGAAAGTTTTAAAACATTTAGGAATAAAAATTCAGAAACATCTGAATAATGCAGTGCTGTGTATCATAACCATTTTCTAAATGTAGAATAGTATGTTGTACATTATTTTTTGCCAGCACAGCTAACTGCTGTTGCTTTAACTCTTTACTAACCAGAATCTTTTTGTCTTGTGATTTTGCATAGGCTGTCTGACATGTCTCAGTATTTTGATCTGCTGACTCTAAAGCTCTTAGGCACTTTTGAAAAAGTGTTTACATTTGTTGTTAAAACTTTTTGAACTCAGTTTTTCTGCCTCTTAGAAGTTTATTACATCTTTCTGTCAGTTCACCATGAATCTCATCTTTGTCCTTATTTGTTTTCTACTGTGCAGTGGTTTTATGCCACTTTTGTCTAACAAGATGTACAGAAGATCTTGTAAATAACTGATATGATTGTTGTTGCAACTCCAAAATTACATTTTACATGTGGTGACATGACATAATGCAAGTGTATGACCCTTACCTGGTTGCAATTGCTGAATATGGTACAAATGAACTGAGGAGCAATTTCTGTGAACAGTTAAAAACTTGAATGCAAAATTGTCTATTTACACAGATTTCCAAAGTGTTGTAGAAAACATGGTTTATACACTGAAGAATGCTGTTTACATATTAAATCATTTACTGTACAGCATACGCTTGCTTGTACAGAATGTTTTGCATTTGTACATATATGGGCTGTAATGTACACTCAGTTCAGTTTACAAACTTAGTATTACATTGATGCCTGCTAATTAAACATTACTGAAACATTAAAATGCATTTCTGGTATTTTTGTCTCACTACCGTACATGTCGATGGCACCCTGATCACTTAATGACAATAAAAAGGCATGGTGGTCTTTTAATAATTACTGAATTATTAACACAGACCAGTATGTTTTTTCTTATACCTTTATTTTAGTCCCTTCTGCAGTACTATCTACACAGTCAGTGTAGAATTGAAAAGTGCCCATCCCCCTGTAGTATGCAGCATTTTATTATAGTATTGTTTATTTGCTTTATGCTGTAAGAATTGAAAAGACATCTACTACTACAAGTAGGCATTTATACCCTCCCTTTTTGTTGTCAAGGGACTTGCATAATTTATTTGAATTGCATATTATGGCCCATTTACTGGTTGTACCCGGTGTAACTGAGTTTTTTTTTACTTTTAGCATTTACCTACAAACAGAGTATTATTGACAGGCATGCACAATTGTGATGTTTTATAACACTTACCAAATAGGATTTCTGTAGACTCTCTTGCTTTTTGCTTAGTATTGCACATGAATACTTAAGAATTATGTTTTAGTAATAATAATGTTTTAGAAAAATGCAAGCCACCTGGCCTGTCAACCAGTCTTGTTTCTGACCATATACATTTCAGTACCAGTAACATTTTATTTCTCCAACATTTCTTGTAACTACAAATCTCAGCCTGGGAAGATCTGAGCCCACCTAAAACAAAATGTCTTACTTTTTCTCTTTCTGCACATTTCAGACTCTTAAACCATAGTACATCTTTTAACTCTTTCAGCACTTACTTTACCTTCAGTCATTTATTAATGCACTTGCAACCTGATATTACAATGCAGTTATAAAACACTTAGAACTATAATAAATATTTGTAATTTGTATAACTATGCATAATTTTAAACTTGGGTTTTGCTTGTTCTGTTATGTACTCAGTACAACTTTATATTAGTATCATTGCTTTTGAAGACTGTTTTGGCTGGAGTCTCCACTAGTTTTGATACGACTATACAATTACAAAATATTGTAAGAAACAAAATAGATTGACTTAAGTAAGACATGCTTAAAACAGATATATTTACATTAGAATATAAATAAAAATGCTGGTTACTGCCACAGCACGCTTGCTTATAAACAGATAAATAAATAGGTAAATAACTCAGGCAAGCGTCGACAGAGTGAGAAATAACATCCAATGTGTAGAAAATCCAAGCAATCCAGTCTTCTGAAACAGATAAATCAGTTTATTGCACAGATGAACCACGATAAGCGCTTTCACTAACTAGTAGCTTCTTCAGATAACAAACAAGAGGCACAATAGCCATGTGCTTTAAATATCTGCATGTTAATTAATCAACCAACTTTTAAAGCAGAAGCGCCATAAAACAAAACTTGAAAACTAAATATATAAACATAATATCATTGACATCTAAAATAGACAATAGTGTATACATATTCTATTGAAAATTAAAAATTTAAAAATAACTTCATTTCATAAAGAATGTAAAAACATATTATAAGCAGCATACTATCAAGTATAAAGGTATATGCAGCCTAATACATAAATGCATGTGATAGTCATATTAAATAAAACCTTAATACATGCAAGTAGTAATGCAAGGCAACTTATAAACTAAGCAAGGTAGATACCATCAGAAACATGATAACTAACAATAAAAAATAGTCATATACAGATCGAGGGAACTATTATCAAACAAAGTGATACTTGTTATAGTAAGGTCAGTACATGAATGTATATCTGCATCTGTATAAAAAATGTATAGAAGTGTAGTGTCTAAATAAATATATATATCTAGATATAAAATATGAGTGCATATGTACAAGAATAGATAAATTAATAAATAAATAAATAAAATAGAAGAATAAATTATCTAGAAGTATAGAGCTAAAAACCTTAACGAAACTGCAATGTGAAATAACTAGGTTACCCAGAAAAAATGTATATGTGCAAGTATCAAAATACATTAAAATCTAAAATCTAAAAAATATCAGAACTTAGTATGCCTACGCTTCTTTAAATGTGGTCTGATAGATGCCCTTTCATTTAAACCATGGCCTCTATCAGCTCTCAGCAAAATTATCCACCTACTTTCTCTGTCTTCAGTATGATTCATAATACCACCACCTCTTACATTCATTCATTTTTTCTCAACCCTAAAACATAACTTTGTGTTGTTGTTTTTGTTTTGTGTCACATGCTTAGCTTTGCAATTTACCAAATTACCTATATTATATTATATGTTCCTTCCCTTATTCTATCTCTTAGTACCCTGTTCGTAACATAGACATGAACACAGTTCACATACAGCAAGATATATGACATCAGGTGTCATACAGTTGGCATTAACTCGGTGTATTTCCCTCTGTGTATCCGGATGTACAAATACTATACTAGAATCTATTAAGGAACAAAAATTGCATTGTCCACAAGGTGTTGTACCATAACTAAAGCTCGGGTGTATACCCTTGTTTGCTGGATAACAAAGCAATCTTTTAAGATTCTTCTTATTCCTGTAGGTAAAAGATGGAGAATCACCTACAATCTTTGTCAGTATGTCATCAGTATGTAGTATGTTCCAATTTTTGGAGATAATCTCTCTGATTTGTTTATTATCTGCTGTATATGAAGTCAGAAACCTAACTTTTGCATTAGTGACTTCTTTGACATTATTCATTACTAAAGGCTTGGGCCCAAAATATGGGGTACCTAGTGTTGAGCGTAAACTTAAAGCATTATCAAATTGTAAATCTACCTCCGTAGAATTATAGCACCTCTCAGCAAACTTCTCTCCTAAATTATATAAGTCTGCCATAAAGCCTTTGTCATTGGAATTCAATCTAGACATTCGTAGGGTCTGTCCTTTCACTATGTTACTGAAAACATACTTAGGGTGCATACTAGTTCTGAATAATAAAGTATTCCTATAACAGGGTTTCCTAAAAATTCCAGTATTAAACATTCCACATTCAAGTTTTTCGATATATAGGTCTAAAAATTCTATTTTCAATAAATTTCATTGTAAATTTCAGACATGGTGTAATATTATTCAAGACCATATTGAAACTAAGCAGTTCTTCTGTATTACCATCCCATAAAATAAACACGTCATCCACAAAACGTCTATAGAATCTTACATGTTTCTTAAACATATATTCTTTAAATAGAAGCTGTTCTTCCCAGTAGGCTAGGAACATGTTGGCGTAGCTATTGGCACAAGGAGTGCCCATAGCTACGTCATCTAATTGCTGATAAATGTGGTACTTGATACCATAGATTACCAAAATGAAATGTACACTATGCTAAGTGATGTGTTTTATACAAGAATTGATTTTACTAAGGTTTATGAAATGTGTGCGTATGTACATAGTATTTTAACTGATATTTATAGAAGTAACTTAATAAATAGAAATGAGTTTAATTATTTATATATTAAGATGCCTACCATCCCAGTTATACATGGAATACCCAAAATACACAAAAGTATTACTAAGCCACCCATGAGACCAATAGTCTCAGGGCAAGGATGGGTTACGGAGCACTTGTCAGTTTTATTGAGAAACATTTAAGGTGTATTTTAAATAATAATGAATTTGTATTACGTGATTCTAAACAGTTTCTAACAGATTTGTACTATTTTAATAATCAAATGGATACCATCCACAATCTGATTTTAGTAACTTTTGACATACAATCATTGTTCACAGTCATCCCCAATGACCTTGGTCTAGCTTATGTTAGTAATTATCTTACAGAACATAGTACCTCGGTAATGTTTTAATTGACTTATTGGTACACTTCCTTGAGCTAGTGCTGGAAAATAATGTGTTTATGTTCACTGATAATATTTATCAGCAATTAGATGGCGTAGCTATGGGCACTCCTTGTGCCAATAGCTAAACATGTTCCTAGCCTACTGGGAAGAACAGCTTCTATTTAAAGAATATATGTTTAAGAAACATGTAAGATTCTATAGACGTTTTGTGGATGACGTGTTTATTTTATGGGATGGTAATACAGAAGAACTGCTTAGTTTCAATATGGTCTTGAATAATATTACACCATGTCTGAAATTTACAATGAAATACTCATTATTGAAAATAGAATTTTTAGACCTATATATCGAAAAACTTGAATGTGGAATGTTTAATACTGGAATTTTTAGGAAACCCTGTTATAGGAATACTTTATTATTCAGAACTAGTATGCACCCTAAGTATGTTTTCAGTAACATAGTGAAAGGACAGACCCTACGAATGTCTAGATTGAATTCCAGTGACAAAGGCTTTATGGCAGACTTATATGATTTAGGAGAGAAGTTTGCTGAGAGGGGCTATAATTCTACGGAGGTAGATTTACAATTTGATAATGCTTTAAGTTTACATTCAACACTAGGTACCCCATATTTTGGGCCCAAGCCTTTAGTAATGAATAATGTCAAAGAAGTCACTAATGCAAAAGTTAGGTTTCTGACTTCATATACAGCAGATAATAAACAAATCAGAGAGATTATCTCCAAAAATTGGAACATACTACATACTGATGACATACTGACAAAGATTGTAGGTGATTCTCCATCTTTTACCTACAGGAATAAGAAGAATCTTAAAAGATTGCTTTGTTATCCATCAAACAAGGGTATACACCCGAGCTTTAGTTATGGTACAACACCTTGTGGACAATGCAATTTTTGTTCCTTAATAGATTCTAGTATAGTATTTGTACATCCGGATACACAGAGGGAAATATACACCCGAGTTAATTCCAACTGTATGACACTTGATGTCATATATCTTACTGTATGTGAACTGTGTTCATGTTTCTATGTTGGTAAAACGAACAGGGTACTAAGAGACAGAATAAGGGAACACTGTTATAATATAAGGAAAGGTAATTTGCAGAATACACTAGCCAAGCATGTGACACAAACAAGTCCTGAACACAAGTTTATGTTTAGGGTGCTGGAGAAAATGAATGCTAATGTAAGAGGTGGTGATATTATGAATCATACTGAAGACAGAGAAAGTAGGTGGATAATTTTGCTGAGAGCTGATAGAGGCCATGGTTTAAATGAAAGGGCATCTATCAGACCACATTTAAAGAAGCGTAGGCATACTAAGTTCTGATATTTTTTAGATTTTAGATTTTAATGTATTTTGATACTTGCACATATACATTTTTTCTGGGTAACCTAGTTATTTCACACTGCAGTTTCGTTAAGGTTTTTAGATCTATACTTCTAGATAATTTATTCTTCTATTTTATTTATTTATTTATTAATTTATCTATTCTTGTACATATGCACTCATATTTTATATCTAGATATATATATTTATTTAGACACTACACTTATATACATTTTTTATACAGATGCAGATATACATTCATGTACTGACTTTACTATAACAAGTATCACTTTGTTTGATAATAGTTCCCTCGATCTGTATATGACTATTTTTTATTGTTAGTTATCATGTTTCTGATGGTATCTACCTTGCTTAGTTTATAAGTTGCCTTGCATTACTACTTGCATGTATTAAGGTTTTATTTAATATGACTATCACATGCATTTATGTATTAGGCTGCATATACCTTTATACTTGATAGTATGCTGCTTATAATATGTTTTACATTCTTTATGGAATGAAGTTATTTTAAATTTTTAATTTTCAATAGAATATGTATACACTATTGTCTATTTTAGATGTCAATGATATTATGTTTATATATTTAGTTTTCAAGTTTTGTTTTATGGTGCTTCTGCTTTAAAATTTGGTTGATTAATTAACATGCAGATATTTAAAGCACATGGCTATTGTGCCTCTTGTTTGTGATCTGAAGAAGCTACTAGTTAGTGAAAGCGCTTATCGTGGTTCATCTGTGCAATAAACTGATTTATCTGTTTCAGAAGACTGGATTGCTTGGATTTTCTACACATTGGATGTTATTTCTCACTCTGTTGACGCTTGCCTGAGTTATTTACCTATTTAGATATATTTACATTATTTACATTTGCTCTTGTGCATTTTAAACAGATGCACTTTAGGTGAAAATACATGCATGTCAGTCTTGTGACCTCATGTCTTTACAGCTGTTAACTACTCTCATTTGTTTTTTATGCACTAGAATTTTTCTATTATTTAAAGTGGTGATTTTGAAATTATTTAACAGCTTAGCCATGAGAGGCTGCCCCTGCATGTATGGTATGAGAACAGTGTCATGTGTTTTACATTACTGTTTAACCAATAAGTGCCTGGCTTTAAATGAATGAATGTTTTAAAACATTTGGGAATAAAAATTCAGAAACATCTGAGTAATGCTGTACTGTGTATGGTAACCATTTTCTAAATGCAGAATAGTATGTCATATATTACGTTTTGTCAGCACACCTAACTGCTGTTGCTTTAACTCCTTACTAACCAGAATCTTTTTGTCTTGTGCTTTTGCCCAGGCTATCTGACATGTCTCAGTATTCTGTTCTGCTGACTCTAAAGCTCTTATGCACTTTTGCAAAAGTGTTTGCATTTGTTGTTTAAACTTTTTGAACTCACTTTCTCTGTCTCTTAGAAGTTTATTAAATATTTCTGTCAGTTCACCATGAATCACGTCTCTGTCCTTGTTTCTTTTCTACTGTGCAGTGGTTTTATGCCACTTTTGTCTAACAAGATGTACAGAAGATTTTGTCAATAACCGATGTAACTGTTGTTATAACTCTGAAATTAATGTTTTACATGTGGTGACAAGACATATTGTAAGTGTATGACCTTTATTTTTTATTTAATATTAACAATAGTCTGAACTGTACTTTTATGACATTGCACACAGAAAACAGTTTTACATGAACTTGCACAATAAACATTTACTATTATACCAATCATGTTTTTGTTTAAGATACCAAATGTAATGCATTTACATATTTTGTGACTGTCAACCTGCCCTAATAAGGTTTTAAATTTGCTAATATGCAGTTTATACAGCTTCTGTAGTCTTTCAAAAATTGACACAATAATAGTAATACTGTGTTTACTACCTTTTACTATCCTGATTTATGGCTTTCATGCTGTC
Source organism: Protopterus annectens (assembly GCF_019279795.1). Lineage (NCBI taxonomy): Eukaryota > Metazoa > Chordata > Ceratodontiformes > Protopteridae > Protopterus > Protopterus annectens. The sequence goes on from NC_056741.1 coordinate 1,953,207,234, forward strand.
ATGTAACAATAAAAATGTTCTTCCCAAAGTCCACAGATAACTTCAGCTGGACAATTCTGATCACCATAGATGGTTGGAAAACTTTTGTTGTTAATTGAAAACCTGGTGAAATGAATCTGGCAGTTGCAATTTGAATCTGAATTGTCACCAACCTAGAGAATTTATGGCACTGCTTATTCCCTGCATGGCAGTCCTATTCTGGATTCAGACATATGAGGAACTGTACTGCTGCAAACTGTGGAAATTGAAGCACTCTTATTCAGGACTCAATCCCGTACATAAATGTTAGTTAAGCTTTTACTGAAGTGACCTTATACAAGGAACAACCACCACTTATCCTGTGTTTGAATACAGGCACGGCTCCCCACTGAAAAGTTATTTAAAATGGATGAATGTCACTTATTGTCTTACTTACTGAAACACCTACTGCAGCTTCTGTGTTAGTAGATAATAGAAATAAATGCAAAGCAGCTTTTTTGTGCTGAAACTAAAGACTGATTAGCTGCTGATTTAGTGCCTTGTAAAATACAATTTTGGTTACTGCACATAAACTTTGCAGACTTTAACCTGTTCAGCAGTATATTATTATTACCTTTCTTGTGCAAAACTAAACAACTTGTCTATATAACAGATGACACGTACAATACTGTACAGTTTACAGCTTTAATATATTCAGATTTCCTCTTCATACAGCATGAAAGATGCTTTCCATTAAGCAGATCTAACAAGAATCAGATCTCACATATATACATTCTTATAAAAGCAGTCTTGTTGGAATTTAAAGTCATTACTTTGGCATTTTCTAATGTCATACAGTCTGTTTATTAAACTTTTAGGGAGTCTTTCTTGCTTGACAATGTTTCTGTATGAAGGCAGTCTTTCGATATCCCCCACACTTGATGTTGTGCAGTCTGTTAATAAGCTTCTTTGTGTTCTGTTTCAAGGTGAATTATGTAACAGTCTAAGAAGTCTGTTGAATCTTGCATCTGGGTCCTTATCTGTTACCCTTGAAGCATGTACCAGACACTGTACATTCAGCTAAATGTCTTTTTAAGGAGTTATCCTTAGCATTTTACCCAAACGGTATCAGACATTTATGTTACATTTACAGATGAATGCCATTTTATTTTATTTTTAATCCTTTGGTAAACAGAAATGAATGCATCTTACTGACTATATTATTCCTACATATATTATAGCAACAGAAGTGTATATGCATCTAACTACAAACAGAAGTACATACATTTATAAATCTCTAAATATATATATATATATATATATATATATATATATATATATATATATATATATATAAAATACTTCCCTCTGTTTTGTTTTAAAAATGCTGATATGAATATTTTGGTATTATGATTTACGTGAAACACATTAGGAAACAAAACTTTTAGTTTTCTTTTGATGCAGCAGTTTAACATACTTTTATATTGTCAACACAGTGATAACAACAATTACTATTAGAACTGGATGAATTATCCAGTTTAACAACTTTTTTTCTTTTGAAGACCAGTTTGTAAAAATCTTTTACCAGCCATGAGCTGTATTTTGCAATTGTTGAATATGATTCTATACAGTGATGCTTTATGCAGTGATTTATTGACAGTGCTTGTGAATATTAATGCAAAGGCATTGCAGCCTTGGTTTTGAATAAACACATATGTCATAAATGTCAAGCTTTGACTTGCTACTATACATACAAATGAACTGAGGAGCAATTTCTGTGAACAGTTTAAAATTTGATTGCAAAATTGTCTATTTACACAGATATACAGAGTGTTGTAGAAAACATGGTTTATACACTGAAGAATGCTGTTTACATATTAAACCATTTACTGTACAGCATATGCTTGCTTGTATAGAACGTTTTTGCATTTGTACATACATGGGCTGTAATGTACACTCACTTCAGTTTACAAACTTAGTATTAAACTGAAGCCTGCTAATTAAACATTACTGACATGTTAAAATGCATTTCTGGCCTTTTTGTCTCACTACCATATATGATGGCACCCTAATCACTTAATGGCAATAAAAAGGCATGGCTGTCTTTAATAATTACTGAATTATTAAGACAGACCAGTATGTTTTTTCTTATACCTTTATTTTAGTCCCTTCTGCAGTACTGTTTACACAGTCACTGTATAATTGAAAAGTGCCCTTCCCCCTGTAGTATGCAGCATTTTATTGTAGTATTGTTTATTTGCCTTATCTTGTAAGAATTAAAAAGACATCCAGTTCTACTAGTAGGTATTTATACTCTCCCTTTTTATTGTCAAGGGACTTTCATAATTTATTTGAACTGCATTTTATGGCTCTTTTACTGGTTGTACCCAGTGTAGCTGAGTTTTTTTTTTTACATTTAGCATTTACCTGCAAACAGATTATTAATGACAGGCATGCATAATTATGACATTTTATAACAATTACCAAACAGGATCTCTATAGACTTTTTGCTTAGTGTTGCACATGAATACTTAGCAATTGTGTTTTAGTAACAATAAAGTTTTAGAAAAATGCAAGCCACATGGCCTGTCAACCAGTCTTATTTCTGATCATATACATTTCAGTACCAGTAACATTTTATTTCTCCAACATTTCTTGTAGCTACAAATCCCAGCCTGGGAAGATCCAAGCTCACCTAAAACAAAATGTCTTACTTTTTTCTCTTTCTGCAAATTTCACACTCTTAAACCGTAGTTTATCTCTTAACCCCTTCAGCACTTTCTTTACCTTCAGTCATTTATTAATGTTCTTGCAATTTGACATTAGAATACAGTTGTAAAACTCTTAGAACTATAATAAGTATTTGTAATTTGCATAACAATGCATACTTTTAAACTTGGGTTTTCTTTGTAGTATTGTGTACTCAGTAAAACTTTATATTAGTATCATTGCTTTTGAAGACTGTTTTTGCTGGAGTCTCCACTAGTTTTGATACTACTATACAATTACAAAATATTGTTAGAAACAAAATAGATTGACTTAAGTAACACATGCTTAAAACAGATATATTTACATTATTTACATTTGCTCTTGTGTATTTTAAACAGATGCACTTTAGGTGAAAATACATGCATGTCAGTCTTGTGACCTCATGTCTTTACAGCTGTTAACTACTCTCATTTGTTTTTTATGCACTAGAATTTTTCTATTATTTAAAGTGGTGATTTTGAAATTATTTAACAGCTTAGCCATGAGAGGCTGCCCCTGCATGTATGGTATGAGAACAGTGTCATGTGTTTTACATTACTGTTTAACCAATAAGTGCCTGGCTTTAAATGAATGAATGTTTCAAAACATTTGGGAATAAAAATTCAGAAACATCTGAGTAATGCTGTACTGTGTATGGTAACCATTTTCTAAATGCAGAATAGTATGTCATATATTACGTTTTGTCAGCACACCTAACTGCTGTTGCTTTAACTCCTTACTAACCAGAATCTTTTTGTCTTGTGCTTTTGCCCAGGCTATCTGACATGTCTCAGTATTCTGTTCTGCTGACTCTAAAGCTCTTATGCACTTTTGCAAAAGTGTTTGCATTTGTTGTTTAAACTTTTTGAACTCACTTTCTCTGTCTCTTAGAAGTTTATTAAATATTTCTGTCAGTTCACCATGAATCTTGTCTCTGTCCTTATTTCTTTTCTACTGTGCAGTGGTTTTATGCCACTTTTGTCTAACAAGATGTACAGAAGATTTTATCAATAACCAATGTAACTGTTGTTATAATTCTGAAATTAATGTTTTACATGTGGTGACAAGACATACTGTAAGTGTATGACCTTTATTTTTTATTTAATATTAACAATAGTCTGAACTGTACTTTTATGACATTGCACACAGAAAACAGTTTTACATGAACTTGCACAATAAACATTTACTATTATACCAATCATGTTTTTGTTTAAGATACCAAATGTAATGCATTTACATATTTTGTGACTGTCAACCTGCCCTAATAAGGTTTTACATTTGCTAATATGCAGTTTATACAGCTTCTGTAGTCTTTCAAAAATTGACACAATAATAGTAATACTGTGTTTACTACCTTTTACTATCCTGATTTATGGCTTTCATGCTGTCATGTAACAATAAAAATGTTCTTCCCAAAGTCCACAGATAACTTCAGCTGGACAATTCTGATCACCATAGATGGTTGGAAAACTTTTGTTGTTAATTGAAAACCTGGTGAAATGAATCTGGCAGTTGCAATTTGAATCTGAAGTGTCACCAACCTAGAGAATTTATGGCACTGCTTATTCCCTGCATGGCAGTCCTATTCTGGATTCAGACATATGCGGAACTGTACTGCTGCAAACTGTGGAAATTGAAGCACTCTTATTCAGGACTCAATCCCGTACATAAACGTTAGTTAAGCTTTTACTGAAGTGACCTTATACAAGGAACAACCACCACTTATCCTGTGTTTGAATACAGGCACGGCTCCCCACTGAAAAGTTATTTAAAATGGATGAATGTCACTTATTGTCTTACTTACTGAAACACCTACTGCAGCTTCTGTGTTAGTAGATAATAGAAATAAATGCAAAGCAGCTTTTTTGGGCTGAAACTAAAGTCTGATTAGCTGCTGATTTAGTGCCTTGTAAAATACAATTTTGGTTATTGCACATAAACTTTGCAGACTTTAACCTGTTCAGCAGTATATTATTATTACCTTTCTTGTGCAAAACTAAACAACTTGTCTATATAACAGATGACACGTACAATACTGTACAGTTTACAGCTTTAATATATTCAGATTTCCTCTTCATACAGCATGAAAGATGCTTTCCATTAAGCAGATCTAACAAGAATCAGATCTCACATATATACATTCTTATAAAAGCAGTCTTGTTGGAATTTAAAGTCATTACTTTGGCATTTTCTAATGTCATACAGTCTGTTTATTAAACTTTTAGGAAGTCTTTCTTGCTTGACAATGTTTCTGTATGAAGGCAGTCTTTCGATATCCCCCACACTTGATGTTGTGCAGTCTGTTAATAAGCTTCTTTGTGTTCTGTTTCAAGGTGAATTATGTAACAGTCTAAGAAGTCTGTTGAATTTTGCATCTGGGTCCTTATCTATTACCCTTGAAGCATGTACCAGACACTGTACATTCAGCTAAATGTCTTTTTAAGGAGTTATTCTTAGCATTTTACCCAAACTGTATCAGACATTTATGTTACATTTACAGATGAACGCCATTTTATTTTATTTTTAATCCTTTGGTAAACAGAAATGAATGCATCTTACTGACTATATTATTCCTACATATATTATAGCAACAGAAGTGTATATGCATCTAACTACAAACAGAAGTACATACATTTATAAATCTCTAAATATATATATATATATATATATATATATATATATATATATATATATATATATATATATATATATATATATATATATATATATATATATATAAAATACTTCCCTCTGTTTTGTTTTAAAAATGCTGATATGAATATTTTGGTATTATGATTTACGTGAAACACATTAGGAAACAAAACTTTTAGTTTTCTTTTGATGCAGCAGTTTAACATACTTTTATATTGTCAACACAATGATAACAACAATTACTATTAGAACTGGATGAATTATCCAGTTTAACAACTTTTTTTCTTTTGAAGACCATTTTGTAAAAATCTTTTACCAGCCATGAGCTGTATTTTGCAATTGTTGAATATGATTCTATACAGTGATGCTTTATGCAGTGATTTATTGACAGTGCTTGTGAATATTAATGCAAAGGCATTGCAGCCTTGGTTTTGAATAAACACATATGTCATAAATGTCAAGCTTTGACTTGCTACTATACATACAAATGAAATGAGGAGCAATTTCTGTGAACAGTTTAAAATTTGATTGCAAAATTGTCTATTTACACAGATATACAGAGTGTTGTAGAAAACATGGTTTATACACTGAAGAATGCTGTTTACATATTAAACCATTTACTGTACAGCATATGCTTGCTTGTATAGAAAGTTTTTGCATTTGTACATACATGGGCTGTAATGTACACTCACTTCAGTTTACAAACTTAGTATTAAACTGAAGCCTGCTAATTAAACATTACTGACATGTTAAAATGCATTTCTGGCCTTTTTGTCTCACTACCATATATGATGGCACCCTAATCACTTAATGGCAATAAAAAGGCATGGCTGTCTTTAATAATTACTGAATTATTAAGACAGACCAGTATGTTTTTTCTTATACCTTTATTTTAGTCCCTTCTGCAGTACTGTTTACACAGTCACTGTATAATTGAAAAGTGCCCTTCCCCCTGTAGTATGCAGCATTTTATTGTAGTATTGTTTATTTGCCTTATCTTGTAAGAATTAAAAAGACATCCAGTTCTACTAGTAGGTATTTATACTCTCCCTTTTTATTGTCAAGGGACTTTCATAATTTATTTGAACTGCATTTTATGGCTCTTTTACTGGTTGTACCCAGTGTAGCTGAGTTTTTTTTTTACATTTAGCATTTACCTGCAAACAGATTATTAATGACAGGCATGCATAATTATGACATTTTATAACAATTACCAAACAGGATCTCTATAGGCTTTTTGCTTAGTGTTGCACATGAATACTTAGCAATTGTGTTTTAGTAACAATAAAGTTTTAGAAAAATGCAAGCCACATGGCCTGTCAACCAGTCTTATTTCTGATCATATACATTTCAGTACCAGTAACATTTTATTTCTCCAACATTTCTTGTAGCTACAAATCCCAGCCTGGGAAGATCCAAGCTCACCTAAAACAAAATGTCTTACTTTTTTCTCTTTCTGCAAATTTCACACTCTTAAACCGTAGTTTATCTCTTAACCCCTTCAGCACTTTCTTTACCCTCAGTCATTTATTAATGTTCCTGCAATTTGACATTAGAATACAGTTGTAAAACTCTTAAAACTATAATAAGTATTTGTAATTTGCATAACAATGCATACTTTTAAACTTGGGTTTTCTTTGTAGTATTGTGTACTCAGTACAACTTTTTATTAGCATCATTGATTTGAAGACTGTTTTTGCTGGAGTCTCCGCTAGTTTTGATACTATTATACAATTACAAAATATTGTAAGAAACAAAATAGATTGACTTAACTAACACGTTTAAAACAGATATATTTACATTATTTACATTTGCTGCTGTCTGTGTTTTGCTCTTGTGCACTTTAGATGAAAATACATGCATGTCAGTCTTGTGACCTCATGTCTTTACAGCTTTTAACTACTCTCATTTGTTTTTTATGCACTAGAATTGTTCTGTTATTTAAAGTGGTGATTTTGAAATTATTTAACAGCTTAGCTATGAGAGGCTGCCCCTGCATGTATGGTTTGAAAACAGTGTCATGCATTTTACATTACTGTTTAACTGATAAGTGCCTGGCTTTAACTGAATGAAAGTTTTAAAATATTTGGAATAAAAATTCAGAAACATCTGCGTAATGCTGTGCTGTGTATGGTAACCATTTTCAAAATGTAGAATAGTATGTCGTATATTACTTTTTGTCAGCACAGCTAACTGCTGTTGCTTTGACTCCTTACTAACCAGAATCTTTTTTGTCTTGTGCTTTTGCACAGGCTATCTGACATGTCTCAGTATTCTATTCTGCTGACTCTAAAGCTCTTATGCACTTTTGCAAAAGTGTTTGCATTTGTTGTTTAAACTTTATGAACTGACTTTGTCTGTCTCTTAGAAGTTTATTAAATTTTTCTGTCAGTTCACCATGAATCTTGTCTTTGTCCTTATTTCTTTTCTATTGTGCAATGTTTTTATGCCACTTTTTGTCTAACAAGATGCACAGAAGATTTTGTCAATAACTGATTTGACTGTTGTTGTAACTCTGAAATTAACATTTTATATGTGGTGACAACACATAATGCAAGTGCATGACCCTTATTTTGTTGTTTAATATTAAGAATAGTCTGAACTGTACTTTTATGACATTGCACACAGAAAACAGTTTTACATGACTTACACAATAAACATTTACTGTTATACCAATCATGTTTCTGTTTAAGATACCAAATGTAATGCATTTACATATTTCGTGACTGTCAACCTGTCCTAATAAGGTTTTACATTTGCTAATATGCAGTTTATACAGCTTCTGTAGTCTTTCAAATATTGACACAATAATAGTAATACTGTGTTTACTACCTTTTTACTGTCCTGATTTATGGCATTTATGCTGTCATGTAACAATAAATATTTTCTTACCAAGGTCCACAGATAACTTCAGCTGGCCAATTCTGATCACCATATATGGTTGAAAAACTTTAGCAGGTAGTTGAAAACCTGGTGAAATGAATCTGGCAGTTGCAGATTTGAACCTGAAGTGTCACCAACCTGGAGAATTTATGGCACTGCTTATTCCCTGCATGGCCGTCCTACTCTGGATTCAGACGTCTGAGGAACTGTACTGCTGCAAATGGTGGAAACTGAAGTACACCTATTCTAGACTCAATCACGTACTTAAATGTTAGTTACTGCACTTTTACTGAAGTTACCTTATGCAAAACACAGGTACCACTCACCCTGTGTTTGAATACAGGCAAGGCTTGCCACTGAAAAGTTATTTAGAATGAATAAATGTCACTGATTATCTTACTTACTGATACTGCTGACTACAGCTTCTGTGTTGGTGCCTATTAGAAATAAATGCAAAGCAGCTTTTTCGTGCTGAAACCAAAGTCTAATTAGCTGCTGATTTAATGCCTTGTAAAAGACAAAGTCTGGTTAGTGCACATAAAATTTGCAGACTTTAACCTTCTTAGCAGTATATTATTATTAACTTTCTTGTGCAAAATTAAACAACTTGTCTATATAACAGATGACACGTACAATACTGTACAGTTTAGAGCTTTAATGTCTTTATATTTCCTCTTCATACAGCATGAAAGATGTTCTCCATTAAGCAGATCTAACAAGAAATCGGATCAGATCTCTCATATATACATTCTTATAAAAGCAGTCTTTTGTTAACTCAAAGTCATTACTTTGGTATTTTCTAATCTGTTTATTTAACTTTTAAGGAGTCTTTTCTCTTTGAGAATGTTTCTGTATGAAGGCAGTTTTTCGATATCCCCTGCACTTGATGTCATGTAGTCTGTTAATAAGCTCATCTGTGTTCTTTTTCAAGGTGAATTATGTAACAGTCTAGGATTCTTGCACATCGGTCCTTATCTGTTTCCCTTGAAGCTTGTACCAGACACTGTACATTCAGCTAAATGTCGGTTTTAAGGAGTTGTCTTTATCAGCATTTTTCTCAAGCTGTACCAAACATTTGTTACATTTACAGATGAATGCCGTTTTATTTTATTTTTAATTCTTCGGCAAACAGAAATGAATGCATCTAACTGACTATATTATTCCTACATATATTATAAAAACAGATGTGTATATGCATCTAACTATAAACAGAAGTATATGCATTTATAAATCTCTAAATATATATCCAACAGTTTCCTCTGTTTTGTTTTAAAAATACTGATATGCATTTTTTTGGTATTATGATTTACATGAAACACATAAAGAAACAACACCTATTGTTTTCTTTTGATGCAGCAGTTTAACACAGTTTTATATTGTCAACACAATGATAACAACAATTACTATTAGAAGTGGATGAATTACCCAATTTAACAATTTTTTTCTTTTGCTGACCATGGTGTAGAAATGATTTACCAGTCATGAGCTGTATTTTGCAATTGTTGCTGAAGTAGTGTCAGCGATCTAGCACCAAATATGACCATCGATCGATTCAGGTAAGAGCTGTTTACACGTGCACTACCAGCCTACACCAGAGCTGCGCAGCTCCTGGGGCATGTATGCTAATTACCACATGTGCAGCAGTGTAGCATGCAAATTAAGGTATATAATGATTCATGAAGTTGTGCAGGAGTAGTGTAAGCATGTAGAAATGTAAATAAAAAAAAAACAGTTTACATTTTGCCAAACATAAAATTGGAGCCATGAAAGTGAATCAAACTTACATATTATAATGTTAATATATGCCAATGGCTAAATATATAACAAATGGCATAAAACAACATGCACAACATATAAAAAATAACATATAATGTCATGGCCACACCAACGCAAAGTAAAACTGCAGTGCATCGGTGCACAAACAGGATCACAAGGAAAATATATTTCGATGTCATAAAACTGTAATGTAATGCAATTCACGATATCCCCATAATAGTCAATGGCATGCATGCTACACCACAACCATGGCGCAAGGGTTGCTAAGGGTCTGTGACAGTGTTCCGTGTGGTAACTAGGAATTAGAAGTCAGTGCCATGCAAATGAGTCAAGTAATACTGAATAGCAAACACCCTGCAGGCATAAGGATGTACCACATGGCATAGCGTTACAATGCCGAGGAGTGGCCTGGAGGTAAACATGACATCAAAAGAGGGGCGTGCCACTGTAGCTGTAAGCACATTGGATCATTGCTAATCCATGTTGCGTGTTGCTAAGCAAAGCCGCAGGATAGGGGTGTGGAAGTAGCCATAGCTTGCATAGCTGAGAGTACACAAGGTAACCAAAAGTTCATGTGAACATGGATGAAAACATGCACAAAACCCAGTAAACGGTTGTGCACGGCGTGCACCACAGCTGAAACAGAAAGGATATGGGAAGACAATAAGGAAATGCTGCAGCATGGTAATTGTAGTACAAATGAGTAATTAACACCTAGAAACTCACAATGGGCCATAGACAACAGCTAACAAAGCTGCTAGCAGCTACTGCAGAACTGGAAAGGGGAGGTGCCATACAGCAAAGAAAAGAGAACTATCACAGCAGAACAAAGCAAACTTGCAGCAGATCAGCTACATAACACTTTTCCCAACACAATCCTGGGTTGTGGAAGCACAAAACAAGAAAGGCGGCAGCTGCATGCATGCCTGACAATGGGAGGTGAATCGGGTTGACAATAGAAGTAAAGGGCAATAGATGAATCATGGCAGACATGCGTAAGTCAACACCAAAGGCCCCACAATAGCAGTACCTGCTGTAAAACCAATAATTAAGATACCCTGCAGCTGGAATAGCACAAACACACCCAATTACACCAGCAACATCCATTGCACAATAGTATAAGGTGTGAAAGCCCCACACACACATTTGTGTATTCCCAGACACTCTGCACCATTGGTGTATACAGAGAGGGAACTTTTAATATGTATATATTAGGGGCTGCCATAGCTTTGATTCACCAGCATGTGTTGGAGACTGACAGTGGTGTGGAGGATGATGCTGACAACCATCTCAGGCACCAGAGGAGGAGATGAGTGTTCAGACCCAGGGTAACCTACCAGGGGCTACATGATCTGGAGATAGTAGAGCATTACAGGGTGGACAGGGACATCATACAGCAACTTGTTGATCTGTGCCGGTCACGCCTCAGAGCCAGAAGTAACAGAGAGGAACCCATCCCAGTGGACATGAAGGTATTTGTAAGCTTGAGAATACTAGCCACAGGTACTTTCCAAAGGCCAACTGGGGATATCATGGGGATCTCACAGGCATCAGCATCCAGGGTACTCCACCAGTTCCTGGATGCCATGTTACCACATGCCAATGAGCACATATACTTCCCCCAAATGCAGGAGGAGTTGGCCAGCAATATGCGTCTCTTCCACCATGTGGCAGACTACCCTGAGGTACTGGGTGCAAAAGACTGCACGCACATACACATCAAGTCACCACCCAGTGAGCAGGGTAGGTGCTACATAAACCGCAAGTGATTCCCCTCCATCAACTGCCAGGTTGTGTGCAATGATTAGGGCATTATCATTGATGTGTGTGCTGGCAGCCCTGGAAGCTATCACGACTCCCACATTTGGCATGCCTCACAGCTGTATCAGGTATTTGCCAGGGGGGACATCCCATATGGCCACCTGGTGGGGGATGCTGGCTATGTACTAGAACCGTGGATGATGACTCCCATCAGAAATGCACACACAGCCACTTAAGAATGCCATAATGAGGCACACACAGAAACCAGAATCATCATAGAGCGCGTGTTTGGGATGCTGAAATCATGGTTCTGTTGCTTGGACATATCTGGTGGAGCCTTGCAGTACTCTCCAGGAACGTGCGCCCACATCTTCATAGTATGTGCCATGCTACACAATATGATCCTGCAGAAACAGCTGCAGCAGGGACAGAATGGTAAAGGCCCTCACAGCCCACCACTATTGCCAAGGGATCCACTGGCACAGGGGGACTCAGACCATGAACACCCTGTGCTAGCGCCAGTAGGCAGAAGGAGGTGTGTCCAGTATACTCATGCCTTGGCAAAGAGGGAACGTATACCACACACACTGACAGTGTAGGCACCCATGGACTGACACACTTCTCCACCTGCACACACAGCAAACATGGATGGCACAAACACATGACCACCTGTAAATTGTCATGTTTAGGTGGTCTACTGTGTGCATCCTACATAGGTAGCCCTCAATTATTGTACACACAACCACCATTGGCACAAGGTAAGTCAATACCTGAACAGTAAATTAAGCTATCAGCATGTGTCCATACTGTATGTATAGGTTCATAGATACATAGGTAGGTACATGCCCAACCACCAAGGCCACTCATAAGCATAGGCAAAACATGTCTGCTATCGCCACCACATCGATCAACTAACTGTCTCTCTGTGGAGCAGAGCCACTTGCGGGATCCCTGGGGTGTAGCTACTGTTCATCACCCACTCTGCAAGGATTCCCCGGAGTTTCAGTGCGGGGTTTTGTATAATGTAATCAGGGATGCAGTTCCAAATAATGGGGAGTATCCCTGACAGGAATATTCACAGATGTGTACTTGTTACATAGTATACCTTAAACACAGCTTGCATATAAAGGTAGTTCTCCACAGAATAATAAACATGTGGAGCACACAACCGCTGAAATGTGCGTTAATCACCGTTGCACTATCAGTGCCTGCTCTGAGAGGTAAGATATCACTGCCAGGATTAGAACACGCAACCATGTACACATTCATCACAATAACATACCACTAAGCTACCTGAGATGCACCAATGGCAGTTGTGTATACTGACAGGATAAAACACAAGAGGTAGGAATGTGTTGAAATAGGACAAACCAGCATGTACCCAATGAAAGGTGTATGTTATACATATATATATATAATATATATATATATATATATATATATATATATATATATATATATATATATATATATATTTATATATATATATATATATATATATATACATATACACATCATCATGTATATATGTAGAGGGAGAGAGGGAGAGAGAGAGATATGACGATATATGGGGATATACATATATATGTAGATATATAGATAGGTTAACAACATCTACATAACCATGGAGGTACATATAAATGGGATATCTACCACATACCGACTGCTTTACATACCGACATGCGTAATCCCGAGGCTTAAGTTCCAAAAGAACACAATACCGAAACACCAGATGCGCGAGGTGTAATCTCACGATGTAAATGGATAGTTAGTCAATGCTTCTGATGTTGCGGTTTGGGTAGGTTACTGTGTGTACGTGTGTTTCTTAGGGCTGTAGTGTGTATAAGTGTGTGTTCTGTGTGTGGTGTTTGTTCTTGGGGGACTGTAATGTGTGGTTGTGGGTTAGCTTTGTGCGTCTGTTTGCGTGACCCAGGATATAGAATATTAAAGTAGGGGGTGGTGTAGGGGGAGCAGACACCTACATGGGGGGTGTAGGGGGACGTGGCCACCTGCTCATACGTAGTGTAGGATGGTTTGTTTGGATATGTTGGGTAGCAGTGTGTCTGTGTGTGCATGTGTGTGTTCCATGTTCATGTTACCTTCACGAGTTACTGTCAATGTCGTTAATGTGGAGTACGGGAGTCTGGTCCCGGTACTGTGTGCGTTGGAACACTTTGGTTTTGGGATTCCGTAGGTCTCCCGTATGCAGCGGTTGAAGTGTTCATATATGTGTATAACATAGACCAGAGCAATCACACATTCTGCCACTACCAACCTTTATGAACAAAGGATATGGAGAGTATATGCCTATACACTATTACAAATATGTGCTATGAACATGAGCCAATGATAGTGTTACCACCTCTCCCACTTTGCGAGGGACACTCCCTCTTTGGGTGGTTGTGTCCTGACCAAATATATTAAACATGGCAAATGTCCTGGGATTGTAGGACATAATTATTTCCCATATGTACTGTAATAGTTGCATGCAATAGTTATTTCTGTATCTAAAATACCTACATGTTACAGGAAACAGGATAAACACATAAACTGTTACAAGAATAGGCTTATAATTAGGCAAGAAAGGAAAGTTGTATCCCTTGTACTGACCATGAGTTTGTGTCGGCCTGCAAAATCAGATGTATGTCCCGAAAAGGTCCCACTATGGCCATATGAAAAGGTGGCAACCCTAGCCAAAGAGGGTCAGTCACCAACACAACTATGATGACTGCAAATACCTATGACAGAAATACACAGCTATCACGTAGCAACACATTATTACATTCATATTTATTACTGAAGGGATTCAAGGACTAACATCACCTGCATGCTATGCAGGAACCACATAACAGTGCCTTAATGAATCAGCCTGCAATTACCACTGTATTAGTCCCCAAAAGGATAGATGTTCAAATAGGGAAGGAACCCTCACGCACATAGCGATTATGTATAAAAGCAATTCCTACACACCCACATCTGCTAAGCACACCGACCAACATCACTCCCACACCCAAACATATTACAATACAAATTGTAATAGCATCACAAATCATTCACACACTGTACGACATCTGCAGAAGCCTTAACATACCTTGTCAGAGACACACTAACATGGCCCTGTGTGAAACAACTGCTGTTATACAATGGAACTGCTGCTGATGTAATAGGGTTTGTTTGCACTAATCCTGTTCCAGAGGGTTATGCGCCATCCGCCGACTCCCCCGGCCGGCCCCGGATGTGTTAGCAATTAGTGAGTAACAGCACAGTATGCTACACTTGTACACCATATCAAGGATGTCTGGTGAGCGCACTGTACACCACATAACAGTTCATGCATAGCCATACGGCCTTGAGCTGGCCAAACATCCTTCCCAGACTTAATCATCTGCAGAAGTATCAGGTACAAACAAACCCTGCATAAGTAGCACTGTTCCGAAATATAACAGCTGTACTCACATGTAGAACTAAATCATTTAGCCATTACACACAGTCCACACAGTCATGAAGCTAATATATCTCCGTGTGTCTCCATATAGCTTTTGAAATATATTGCATTAACACATGTAGGCCGTCTCCCTCGACAGTAAGGCAAACGGACAACACCAAAAAGGAGTACTCACTTATACACCACTGTTGCCATGGTATCAGCTAATGGAGTAGCTGCACAGCTGATGTGCCTCCAATTAACTACTTTGGAACAGCAATTGGTGGACAGGATACCACATGTTACCAATATGTAACTAGAAAAGGATGTGTTATCACACATTCAAACCATTCGTATATACCAGCAGAACGTTACAAAGAACATTGAAACACAAACTGAAAAGGATTGAATCAACAGTTAATGACACCTCGGGTTACTAATAAGGTATGTAGAACAGTCAGTATGTCTGTGTATGTAGTACTATTATGTAGTATTTAAAGTGTACACAATCCATATAGTGGAAACAGTTATCTTGTAGTGATGTATTGTTGAGCATAGTAATGCTTGTAGTATTTGTGTGTACTGCTGTAGGTCACAAGGCAAACACCGCATACACCACAAGGGATACTATATAAGGGCTTTGAACAGAAATACTCCTCACCAGCTGATGTCAGTGGCAGGGCTGGTCCAACAAGTATGTGCTATAACAGGGGATAGTATATGTTGAGGGAGTGTCCGGGTCAGGAATCTATCCGTCCAGCATGTCCTACTCTTCATTGTAGTTAGGTGTATATCCCTAGAGCATGTGGCTTTCAGGGGCTTCTGTTTAGGTGGAGCATATCCAGCAATACAGGGTTGGACATGGACCTTGTATGTCAAGCAGAGATCACATGTGAGTATGTGGTATGCAACTGAGTACAGCTGGAGTTTCATAGGTTGGGCTGCATAGGTCATCTGTTTGAGGGCAGTAATCCTCTTGCTGTGGCACTGGTGTGGTCTTCCAAGCTGTTGCAGTTGTCTTGTAAGGTATATCCCAAATGTATCCTTTAATGGGTCTAATATGATGTGTAGAGTCACAATGGCCCCTCTAATCTGGATGCGAACCCATTAGTAGATTAGGGTGGCCATGTAGAAGGATATTCTAACCACTATGTCATTATGGGTATCGAAGGAGAGATTGCTATCTACTGGGGTTCATGGATCCCATATTACCTTTTCTGTATATAGGGGACTAGCACCTATGTGGTAGTCCATGGGTAATTAGTTATATCCACACCATGATATTAACACCAGGTATCCATCTCAGTGCGACCCTTCCATAGGGTGTCTGTAACAGCTGGGGAAACAATTATGTCCCCTAGTTTGCAGTCATCTGCAAACCTTTTCAGCCAAAGCCCTCCTGTGCTTGTCTGTACATCAGAAATGTATATACCGAACATGAGGGGTCCTAGGACTAAGCCCTGGTGGACGCCAGTTGTAACTGGTATACAGTCGGACCTAAGGTATGCAACTCCAACTGTGTGGGTTCTGTCCGTGAGCCACTTTGCAAACCATCACAACATAGGGGTTAATGTTCAGGTGGATGGGTATGTTGATAATACCAGAAGGAGGAATGGTATTGAAAGCCTATGAGAGATCTAGGTAGGCTGTGTGGAATTCCTTACCCTCATCTAATGCCTTGGTAACTGTCTCTAAGAAGTCCACCAGGTTTAGGAGGCATGGTCCGGCCTTAACAATGCCAAACAGGGAGGGGTCAAAGTTTGGAAGGTACCCAATGTCTCTGTGACAGTGATCCATGATGTGCACCATAGCCTTGCAGACCAGGCTAGTCATGCCTATAGGGAAATAGGTCCTGTGGTCTGTTGTGGTGCTACCTTTGTGGACTGGGTTAACTGTTGTTATGCACCATTCAGGAGGCACTATGCCCAATGTGAGGCTATTATTGAACATGGTGCGTAGGTGGGGAGACAGTATGATCTGAAGTTCATGTAAAATGCAGCCTGGGATGTTGTCCGGTCCCATGGATGCTGTGATATTGCCTTTAGGGTGTGCAGCTTTGAGAGGTATCTGCCAGGATGTTGCCAGTATCAATTTTTTCTGTAGTGTTCATGCCTTTGTGCTGTAACTCAGAGCAGATCTGGTAGTTGACATTGAGATATGTGACATAGCTATAGAATGCTTTGTGGTTGTTGGTATTAGTTGCATTATAGTTTTTGTAGCTAGCTTTGGAGGATCTTATAAGGGATCTCACCTTCTTACTGAGGCTGGCCAGGGATGTCCTCCATGCATGATATTGTACTCTCATTTGCAACAGTATCTTTCTCCTGTAGTACAATCTGTTTATGGCAGGGGACCACCAGACTGGTTTAGTTAGTTAGGAGTATAGCATCCTGGTTCTGTTTGGAATAGCACAAGCCATGCACTCCTGTAAGTGCTTATAGAGTGCATTTGTGTAGGATTCAGCAGTTGTAACAGTACTGTCCATCTGCATGGGTATCATGACTGTGGTTCCCTTAATGGGGGGTAGGTGCGGGATGTGGATATCAACGGTGTTCAGCACATGGTCTGATTGGACCAAAGAGGAGTTGGCTTTACATGTGGAGCACCAGTCACTCATGTTGGTAATGACTAGGTCTAGGATATTGTTGCCCCTGGTGGGTGCGTGGATATGTTGAGTCAGGGCATTGGTGTTTATGAATTCCAGAAACAGTTGAGCTAATGTGTTGGTACACAAGTAGTTTTTCCAGTTAATGGAGGGGTAGAGTCAGTGAGACTTATGTGATGAGGGTGGTGTTGTGTGGCTGTGTACCTTCTCCACATAGCAGTCAGGGTCAGGCTTGGTTGGAGAGACCTTTATCTCCAGTTTGGCTAGATGAGTGCATCTTTCACAGGTTGTAGTGTTGGGTGGTAGGTGGATTGGCTTGTCTGTGTACATGAGGCAATGTGTACATTTCCTCAAGATGTCCAGATTCATCAGATAGACAGGTGATAACACTGGCAGCTGAATCTTGGACATGCCTGAATATAGAACTACATTTGCCTAGGTAAGTGAGGAAAGTGAGTACAAGAGCTACATTACTCTACGCATGTGAGAAAAGTATGTACAAAACCTGTTCACCCTTACTTGTAGGTAATGAGGAACATTGGGTGCTATAGTAATTATTAGCTTACATAGTGTTTACAAGTCCTAAACAAGTGCTTAGCATGAATAAGCAATCCAGATAGGGTCTTGGATAATATAAACACATGGCTCCCTCCCCCCAACAGGTACACAAGCATATATCCATGTACACCACATGGCCCCTGTACCCACAACTATGCAGGTACAAGCTGCACTCAGTCTGCATGGGACCTGCCCACATCACAGGTTGTATCATACACATATGGCAAAACAAGATGCTCTCCATGTACACATCATGTAAAACATAGCTCCATGTCAAGTTGTGTACACACTGAACAGTGCACACCAACAGGTATCACAACTCAGAAAGGGGGAGACACCACTGATAATGGGAAGTACTTTACTACTACCTTGCTGAGTCTGGTCTGGAAGGCCATGAACCTTGATCACTTAAGTGATGTCAGCAATACAGATGTAGATGACATTATGGTTGATGTCACACTGCATATCATAACCTTGCCAGGTCATAGGACATCATCTCCCATACTGTATACCACCTACACTCGGTATACTAGATGTACATTCCTATGTCAGAGGAGTGTTTTGCAACAGGACTGCTGGCAGAACCAACACTACAGAATGTGTCTGAATAATACGTGATCATCACACCAGTGGCAGCTACAGTATGTCAGGGTTAATGAATTTAAATTCCCCTCATTGTAGTCCATACCTCACAGACAAACAGAAGGCATCTGCCTATTGAAGTATGCAAATGACTATGACCTAGGAGCAATAGCTGACTCGCATTGTCACCCCTATGTTAATAACCCTGTACCCATGAAATACCACCTAGGCAGCGGTCAACATAATGGACACTTATTTGTGTGGGATGCAGAAGGGCAGTTGTCTTTCCTGTGATAGCTACGTCACCACACCTGTCAGGTAGTCATATGTAGCAACCCTAATAATGATAGGGTGCCATTCATGAATATAGAGATCATTGTCCAGCCATACAAAACACTCAAGTGACCCATATCAGATCACATATTTCCTTTAAGGGGTATTGGCCATGTGCAGATGGCCTACACCAGCCTTCCCATTCCCCATCTCAACAATGTAGCATGATGCACACCCTGAATAAATCAATGTCCAACCCAGTGATGTTGGACATGCTACACGTACTCATCCTGATCTGGAACACATACTTCATGGACATCCACCTACCACATGCTGGACAGATCCTTGTCCCATACACTTGCCATAGTCCTGCCATATTATGCATTTCTGTCCATCAATGCTGTGCATCACTCCCCTCACAGACATTCTATGATGACTGCATGGTAATGCATGGTATATATATCATTAACCCTGTGGATCAGTAATGTGGCACTTCTCCACCTGGCCCCACAGACCCACCTGTCGGCTACTGCCAGGTAACTTTTCATCCTAGATTTATACATGGCCCATGGCATATAGCTCACTAGTTGACTTTGACTGTACATGCTATAGTTGATATCCATTCCTGCAAATACCATCTGGCTAGCCAGTGTCCCATGTGTATCACATGTGTAACACAGGTGATACATGACAGAATGCTGAATCACTGTACACTGCCATGTAGATGTATATGGCAGAACAAATACACATAAAACCTTATGTGAGCATGTCTGCAGGGTCACACGTCATGTCTGTTAAGGCAGTGTAAGTCCTTATATGCGACATATACACAGCATCAAGATTGACTGCATTAAAGTGGACACATCCAGCCATGTGCTGATAGGTTGGAACACCAGTACAGGCAAACAGACATGCCCACATCAAGACAGCAACCACATGGGGTATGAGCAATGTAATCAGGTGACACACACATATATGATGATAATATCCACTCAACACTGAGTGTCACGTGTGTGACAAAAACACATCAGTGTCATGTAGGTTTGCAAATACAACTGTTTAAACTGAATTAATGTGATACACATGTATGTTCAGCTGTAGCTCTGTATGTATCGGTGTGTTACTGTGACCTGTCTCCATCATTATGTCTTCCAGGTATGCCGCGTGCATGGCTTCCCCCTTTCACACACTTGGAGGATGAGGCCTTCATCCCATACCTACTCGACAATCACGATATCCTGTTCAGCCATGTGCCACAGGATGCACAGCAGCGGGATGCCCTGTGGATGGAACTTCGCAGGAGGGTTAATGATGTGGGTGGCCACAACCGCACATGCCAGCAAGTGCGCAGACACTGTACAGACCTCATTAGATGGGCAAAATAGCATGTGAATGCAATCGCCAGGGAACAAGGTGCAACAGGTGATGTATGACCAACCCAGCCCCCACTCACACGTACCGAGGAGATACTGGCCAACTTGGGACACTTGCAGAACCACATCCACAAACCTTAGCTGATATTGTGGAGGTGGGTGTTTTTCAATCACTGACTCTGGAGTTGCCTGGTAAGTCAGTACTGCACCTATAACAACTATATTCCATATAGTTGCATGTGTCACTGTACAATATGTAATGTAACATCATATGCAAGGCATGTATACAGACATGCCGCATACTATAGTATGCTACTCTGTGTATGCACACATGTGCATACACCATAGTATAGTCTAATGTACTGGTGTATTTGTTATGCACATTGCTCCTTGTAGCCTTTATACAGGGGTGGAGTATGCTCATAGTGCTGTGTTACTCCTAGTTAGGTACCTCTGGTGTTCTGCTGTGACAGCAGCCCATTGCACGTGAGAGTGTTATTATTTATCAGGAACCGTAATGCACAAATCTTTCTGCCATGTGGCCATTCACAACATGTACACATAATATATGGTCCTGTCACAATATATAGGTCGGACCTGCAATGCATCACAATGACTACCCATGTGCAATACTTGCAAACTATGTGAATCATCTCACCGACATTGAATCCTCACAAACTTTATTGCCAGATGTGTGGAGGTGCTGTTCACTTTGGGGATGTACAACAGATCTGACCTACACATGTGGTGAATACAAACAGTACTACACAGTGGGCTGGAGTATGGCCAGCACACAGGTTTCACCGGTGTGGATCATAGCCCTGCTATGAATGTCACACAATGTGATGTGCTATCTTGACATGTCCATGACATCTATTGGCCTGGCTGCTACATTGCCTACCTAACCTGAAAACATATCCCACATGCGACCCTTTATCTGCATAGCCCTGTTGTCAGTGGAGCATATATGTCATATGGGACAACACAGACATGTGAAATAGATGCCCATCACAATAATTTGGACAACACATGTACACACATGGCCATGGAGGATTGCCAGAGACATGGAGCTACACACACACAGTGGACGTGTTGTGCTTGCGTGTACACCCTGTCATACAATGGCTACACATGGTTCAACCATGGCCTTTGTATAATGGTCATAATTTAAATGTGGAACACTAGACATCCTACAGGCCTGTGCACATCTTGTGTAGGCGTAACATCAATCCACCACATAAGATGTGTTGAACATCTTGAAGGTATTGCAACATGACAGCAGTCACCTGTACAGTATACAGATCAGGCCACAGATACAGTACATTCTTGTTGCTGGTGTTGGACATAAATGCCATACTAGCTCCTTGTGTGTGTGTGTGTGTGTGTGTGTGTGTGTGTGTGTGTGTGTGTGTGTGTGTGTGTGTGTGTGTGTGGTACACAGATGTCATGTGGGACATGGTGTACTGACATGTTCACCATGTCTGGCCATAGTTGCCAGGCTGCAGCAATATGGTTGCAGATGTGCAGGGGTGTCATCTGTATACCTATCAGTGACCTGTGTCACAACTTCCAAATCATGGTTTAGTGTGTATACACCTCAGTGACGTGGGTCACATTCTACAGTAAATATGTATTGTTTCTGAACACAGTCATTACTATGAACCCTGTATGTACCTCATACTGTATAGCACTAGAGACGCCTCATGATTCCCTGCAATGGCCTTGCACATCAGCTACATTTGCAGTATATCTGTACGGTGGACAGACAACATTGAAATGGTGCACCATTGCCCCACTGTATATTTTACAGGATACCATTGTGTTAAACAAGTATGCATGATATTGCACACGTCAGCAGATCACATGTCACACTACATGTGATTATCAAGGTCATATGCCACACATCAGGCAGGTGTACTGTTAATCTATGCTGGTCCACATGGTGTAACACAGGGATGTATGCTAACCACTACTATGAGTGAGTAATTTGCATGCCATCTGCTATTACACATGCATGCTGTTTTGTGCAACCTAGGGATGTATGATAACTACCAATATTATTGTCTGCACTGCATGCTATCTGCTGTCTCACATGCATGTTGCATGCCTTCTGTCATATCACATGTGTGTGATATGACAGAAGGCATGCAACATGCATGCCTTCTGTCATATCACATGTGTGTGTGTGCCTATTGTATAGATTGTAATGTACAGTTCTTGTCTGCCCTCACAGGTGATGTAGGTGCATTGCCCTCCTGCGGTACATCAGATGTTAGTGTCCCCACAGACTCTAGCAGTGATAATGAACATATGATTGGGACACAGGCAGAGTTGTCAGGTGCTGAAACTGTGCCATTGGTTGCCATTCCATCTATATCCACCTCATCCCCGCACACAGATGCACATACCCCATCACCAGTAGCCATAGAGGAAGGATAGTTGGCGCATGGTAGCTTGGAACAGGAATGTGTGGGGGCTATGTAAGGTGTGCCTGCACACCATGGTGTCAGCCAAACTACTGGTGGTGCCCCACACAGGCACGTGGCCAGTGCTGCTCATAGGAGGACCTCTGGCCAACATGCTCCTGTATGACAGAGCGCAGCAGCTGGTGTCACCAGACACATGTTTCAGGCTGTAATGGAGGCACAAGCATATTCTGAATAGCACAACAGAGAAGATCAGAGGCTACAGAGGGCTGCTGTCCGTTCTTTAAAGAACAGCATCCAGGAAATGGTAAATGCTCAACAGCAGATTGCTGATACTTTGGATAGACGGTTGGGTGACATAGTTGGAGTCCTTGACCGTGGCATGATAATCCACGAGCGTGAGCTGTCTGTGTTAGAACATCTGGTAGGAGTGTCGTGTCGGGCACATGGATGGAGGCCTGCTACATCACCTGTGTCAGGTCTACGTGTATGAGTAACCTCACATGCCTGCTCCCATAGTGGCGGTAGCAGCAGCAGTGCATCTGATGCTGTGCTGTCCACACCATGACACAGCAGGCCATGTGCACATATCCCAGGATGGTCCCAACAGGGACATGGTTCCAGTGGACAAGTGACATCAGACTTTACCCAATCTGCACCTCTGTCTGGTAGTGCACGTGCAACCCCTGGCAGGCATAGGTCACATGTCCGTGGCCGGACATAATGAACTGCAAAACCTTGCCTGTTTAGTCTGCAGTTGTCAATAATACCCCAGTGTAGGCCAGACACATGGGAGAACTGTGTGCATACATACACGCACACACTGGGCACATATGTAGGGCACTGCAACACATACATGCATAACATCCACACATGCCCAATTAGATCAAAGGCCCAAACCCACACACATGATGCCATCCAATGGTGCAGCCTAGTCCTCTGGCAAACATTAACACCCTGTGCATATGATGATGGCTGTGCCGCATCCCTGACATCCACACCATCAGTGCAGGGACATGCTCATATGGTCTGATGCACAGGGTGAACAGGCTAGGATGATACATGTAGTTTACAAATTTTGAGGACTGCTGACAGGTAGCAGATATATCATATAGTACAGGTGTACAATACTGTTAACAGTATGTGTCTTGTACAACAACAGTGCAGCCTAAGCCTCCGGCAAACATTAACACCCTGTGCATATGATGATGCTTGTGCCACATCCCTGACATCCACATCATCAGTGCAGGGACATGCTCATATGGTCTGATGCACAGAGTGAACAGACTAGGATGATATGTGTAATTTACAAATGTTGAGGACTGTTGACAGGCAGCAGATATACCATGTAGTACAGGTGTACAATACTGTTAACAGTATGTGTTTTGTGTAACAACAGTAAATGCATGTTGGTCATGATGTTCTGCTGTCCTTCTTCAGGTCTAATTGCACATGCCAGTGGATGTCAGTGTTTACAGTTAAGTGTCCCATATGTCAATGTGGACTAATCACAGCTATGTATGAATATACCAGCATGCACCATGTAGCTGCCACATACCAGTGAGAATGTCCCACGTTACAAACACGTCTACCATTCCAAGAGCATGATAGCTGTGTATTAAGCTACTGAGGCCACAGACGTGACATCCATAAAGGGTGACATCACAGGTACAGTTACATGCAGTGGTGAGGTAAGAGAGTGGTCTAGCTGATTACAAGGGTAGAGGCCAGTAGGAAGTGTGATGCCTCAATGGGAATCAGTAATACATGTTCCCATGACAGGATGCCAACACACAACTGCACTCACACACTCAGGTATTAACACACATGTATTCAATGACACTGTAACACACACACACACACACACACACACACACACACACACACACACACACACACACACACACACACACACACACACACACACACACACACACTCACAGCTTCACCGACACAGTAACACACACTCACACACAGTTGCTACTGGTGGGATGAGGACCCCTGCCTATGTGCAAATCATCATTACAGTACTGTGCACCTACATTATGCGCCACAGAGAATACACATGTACAGGTAGTCAGTATGGCCTAAGATCAGGGACATCAACACAGATAGTAGAATGCATCACCTGGATGGTGGGAGGGGTCTTATCAGTTCAGTATGGTAACATACATCCTCACCCCAGGGGTCAGTCAGCCCTACACACATACACTGTGGCATTCAGTAATTAATATACCTATGTCATGCACATACAGATACCTCACATGTGTGAGATACATGCCCCTGCCTATGTCCTGCTTTCTACATTGTAGTCTGTACAGATGTGTACACTAAAGTACAGAAGAGTGAGTAACAACTGAGATGTATTCCCCACAATACATGACATATATGGACACACACTCAACCACACATGACAGTACTGTGAATCTCAGACCTGCCTAGCTCATGTTATGTATGTCAGATGTACAGCAGTATTGGACGCATTACAAACTGTGCTGATGCTTCCTGTGCCAACAGTGCTGATATATGCACTAGGGACATCATATCTATTAACAGGTGTCAAGTGATTTACCTTCGTTGTCACCCTGATCGCTGTCTAAAGTTGTGTGTTATTTCCTTCAATTAATAAAACCATTGCTTACCTGTTACCAGGGTATTGTAGGACCGCTTTTGACACACCTGTGAGCTGTCCACAGCAAACATCCATCTGCAAAGATGCCCCGCCACTTAGTTATTTCATCACATCTGTCCATACCTGTGGTACATCTTACTGTACATTCAGAATATCACCATATAAAGTTGGCAATGTTGAGGCTGCATTGCAGCTGCATGATGTACTAGGATACACGCCACTTGCATACATCAACAACTGCACACACATGTTATATGAATGCACATCACTATGTGTACAGTTGTGTAGGTCCTACAATCCTGACATTTGATCATGTTTGTAGGCCTTCAACATTGATATCACACGCTATGTAATGTTAGCATTCAGCAGCCATGGACCTACATTCCATGTGCATGTGTGTAATGGCTGCAGCCACCTGTTTGCACAAAGGACTACAACAGCTATGCTATTTACAGGTATGTTGTGTGTGTGGCATGTACATACCCAGGGCAGGTACATGTATGTCATATCCATACCTGAGGGTGTGTACTGGTGTACAGCAACAGACAACTGCTAATGGTGGAAAGTACCAAGGGCCCTTGGTATGTGTACAGCTGACCTGGTCACAGACAGTGGTATCATTGCATTGCATAACACATGATGCAACTGTGTCAGTACATGTGTACTGTCTACAGATGATGTAGAGCTTAGTACAGTACACAGGTTAAGGGTCACATGGTGGTGTACTCATCTATGTCATACAACATGTATGGTTGCATGTTGGTGATCCGAGGGCATGGTGGTGTCTGAAGTTTACATCTTAGAATGCAACATGTGACACTGTGTCCTGCACATGGCTCATCTGTGATGCCTTTCATGGGGGGACCGGTCAGTACATGTGAGTGGCCTTTATGTATGTGGGTACACCACCTGGAGTGGTCCAGACCTGTGTTATGGCCCACATGTCTGGTTCTGAGGTATATGGTGGTAGTGCTAGGTTCTGAGGTATATGGTGGTAGTGCTATTGTGCACTACAGAGACATCAACCAGGTGTTCCTCACTGCACAGATGTCAGTACTCCCCATTGTTGTATCTACAGTGACCAGCTGTGAATATGGACGCTGCACATCTAGCACTGGTTAGCATAAGAAAACAATACAGTTGTCCTGTAGGTGTATGGGAGTTACCCTGTGTTTAGAACATTTGCCTTGGAATGGCACTGTGTGGGCGGATGTAACTTGGGTAATATCCACACTCCCTTGTATCATGGATGCATGTGATATGTGACAAAGGCCTGCCTACTGTCAGCCATGTCATCCCAGAATGACAGCTGATGTTGTGTAAAAGACCGGTGTCAAATATATGTAGAGCAATGTTCCCACTAACAATGACAACTACTAACACCAGAGCCCATTACAATGTGTTCTTTACATCTACCTTTAATAGCATGGCCACTGTGGCCCTCCGTGTTTAGCATCAGAGTGCATCCCAGTCAGCCCTGTGCTACTAGGAGTATGACCATGCCTAGTATATCCTTGTGTAGATGGACACATAGTAGTGCATTCCAACCAGCCCTGTGCTACTACGTGTGTGAGCATGCCCCCTGTGCTGCTAAGTGTATGAGCATGCCCAGTATATCCTTGTGTAGATGGACACATAGTGCATTCCGAAAAGCCCTGTGCTACTAAGTGTGTGAGCATGTCCAGTGACACCTTGTGTTAGTTATGTGCCTCTGTGTATGGGCATGGCCATTGTAACACTGTATAGTGGTAATAGTCATCCATTCCACAGATGGGCAAACTCCAGGTCAGGATGGATTCCTACTTTAAACACACAGGTTCACAGGTATGTACATCTCAACTGCCAGCATCCCTGTTGATGTTCGCATTCCCAGACGGTCATAATGACAGCCTTGACATGTGTAGTCTGTGTGGCGCAATTCGTAAGTATCTAGTATTGTAATAGTAATCTGTAAATAGGCAGGTGTTCTGTACACGACACTGGCATGTGTATGTATGTATGTCTGTCCCCATTTGCCGGTGGACGCTAAATTGCTTTTAGACTCCCCATACTCCATACCTTTCTTATACCAACTGTTAGCAAGGCCGATGATGTCACCCATCTACAAATACACCTCTGGGAGTGCTGTGCCCCACTAATCTCGGTAGTGCGTTCTGTAACTGCGTAATGCTATAGTGTAATAAAGTAGCTAGGTTATGTACTAGA
This sequence comes from Protopterus annectens, assembly GCF_019279795.1. NCBI lineage: Eukaryota > Metazoa > Chordata > Ceratodontiformes > Protopteridae > Protopterus > Protopterus annectens. The sequence goes on from NC_056741.1 coordinate 1,953,235,090, forward strand.
ACCGTGGATGATGACTCCCATCAGAAATGCACACACAGCCATGAAAGAATGCCGTAATGAGGCACACACAGAAACCAGAATCATCATTGAGCACATGTTTGGGATGCTGAAATCATGGTTCCGTTGCTTGGACATATCTGGTGGAGCCTTGCAGTACTCTCAAGGAACGTGCGCCCACATCTTCATAGTATGTGCCATGCTACACAATATGATCCTGCAGAAACAGCTGCAGCAGGGACAGAATGGTGAAGGCCCTCACAGCCCACCACCATTGCCAAGGGATCTACAGGCATAGGGGGACTCAGACCATGAACACCCTGTGCTAGCACCAGTAGGTAGAAGGAGGTGTGCCCAGTATACCCATGCCTTGGCAAAGAGGGAATGTATAGCACACACACTGACAGCGTAGGCACCCATGGACTGACACCCCTCTCCACCTGCACACACAGCAAACACGGATAGCACACACACACGACCAACTGTAAATTTTCATGTATAGGTGGTCCACTGTGTGCATCCTACATAGGTAGCCCTCAACTATTGTACACACAACCGCCATTGGCACAAGGTAAGTCAATAACTGAACAGTAAATTAAGCTATCAGCATGTGTCCATACTGTATGTATAGGTTCATAGATACATAGGTAGGTACATGCCCAACCGCCGAGGCCACTCATCAGCATAGGCAAAACGTGTCTGTAATCGCCACCCCATTGATCAACCAACTGTCTCTCTGTGGAGCAGAGCCACTTGCGGGATCCCTGGGGTGTAGCTACTGTTCATCTCCCACTCTGCAAGGATTCCCCGGAGTTTCAGTGTGGGGTTTTGTATAATGTAATCTGGGATGTAGTTCCAAATAATGGGGAGTATCCCTGACAGGTTACATAGTATACCTTAAACACAGCTTGCATATATAGGTAGTTCTCCACAGAATAATAAATATGTGGAACACACAACCGCTGAAATGTGCGTTAATCACCGTTGCATTATCAGTGCCTGCTCTGAAAGGTAAGATATCACTGCTAGGATTAGAACACGCAACCATGTACACATTCATCACAATAACATACCACTAAGCTACCTGAGATGTACCAATGGCAGTTGTGTATACTGACAGGATAAAACACAAGAGGTAGGAATGTGTTGAAATAGGACAAACCAGCATGTACCCAATGAAAGGTGTATGTTATATATATATATATATATCTATATATATATATATGTATATATATGTATATATATATACATACATAGATATATATATATATATATATATATATGTATATATATATATATATATATATATATATATATATATATATATATATATATATATATATATATATATATATATATATATATATATATATATATATGTATACATATACACATCATCATGTATATATGTAGAGGGAGAGAGGAAGAGAGAGATATGTCGATATATGGGGATATACATATATATGTAGATATATAGATAGGTTAACAACATCTACATAACCATGGAGGTACATATAAATGGGATATCTACCACATACCAACTGCTTTACATACCGACATGCGTAATCCCGAGGCTTAAGGTCCAAAAGAACACAATACCGAAACACCAGATGCGAGAGGTGTAATCTCACGATGTAAATGGATAGTTAGTCAATGCTTCTGATGTTGCGGTTTGGATAGGTTACTGTGTGTACGTGTGTTTCTTAGGGCTGTAGTGTGTGTAAGTGTGTGTTCTGTGTGTGATGCGTGTTCTTGGGGGACCTTAATGTGTGGTTGTGGGTTAGCTTTGTGCATCTGTTTGCGTGACCTAGGATATAGAATATTAAAGTAGGGGGTGGTGTGGGGGGAGCAGACACCTACATGGGGGGTGTAGGGGGACATGGCCACCTGCTCATACATAGTGTAGGATGGTTTGTTTGGCTATGTTGGGTAGCAGTGTGTCTGTGTGTGCATGTTTGTGTTCCATGTTCGTGTTACCTTCGCGAGTTACTGTCAATGTCATTAATGTGTGGTATGGGAGTCTGGTCCCGGTACTGTGTGCGTTGGAACACTTTGGTTTTGGGATTCCGTAGGTCTCCTTTATGCAGCGGTTGAAGTGTTCATATATGTGTATAACATAGACCAGAGCAATCACACATTCTGCCACTACCAACCTTTATGAACAAAGGATATGGAGAGTATATGCCTATACACTATTACAAATATGTGCTATGGACATGAGCCAATGATAGTGTTACCACCTGTCCGACTTTGCGAGGGACACTCCCTCTTTGGGTGGTTGTGTCCTGACCAAATATATTAAACATGGCAAATGTCCTGGGATTGTAGGACATAATTATTTTCCATATGTACTGTAATAGTTGCATACAATAGTTATTTCTGTATCTAAAATACCTACATGCTACAGGAAACAGGATAAACACCTAAACTGCTACAAGAATAGGCTTATAATTAGGAAAGAAAGGAAAGTTGTATCCCTTGTACTGGCCATGAATTTGTGTCGGCCTGCAAAATCAGATGTATGTCCCGAAAAGGTCCCACTATGGCCATATGAAAAGGTGGCAACCCTAGCCAAAGAGGGTCAGTCACCAACACAACTATGATGACTGCAAATACCTATGACAGAAATACACAGCTATCATGTAGCAACACATTATTAATTCAGATGTATTACCGAAGGGATTCAAGGACTAACATCACCTGCATGCTATGCAGGAACCACATAACAGTGCCTTAATGAATCAGCCTGCAATTACCACTGTATTAGTCCCCAAAAGGATAGATGTCCAAATAGGGAAGGAACCCTCACGCACATAGCGATTATGTTTAAAAGCAATTCCTACACACCCACATCTGCTAAGCACACCGACCAACATCACCCCCACACCCAAACATATTACAATACAAATTGTAATAACATCACAAATCATTCACACACTGTACGACATCTGCAGAAGCCTTAACATACCTTGTCAGAGACACACAAACATGGCCCAGTGTGAAACAACTGCTGTTATACAATGGAACTGCTGCTGATGTAATAGGGTTTGTTTGCACTAATCCCATTCCAGAGGGTTATAGGTACACCGGGATGTGTTAGCAATTAATGAGTAACAGCACAGTATGCTACACTTGTACACCAAATCAAGGTTGTCTGGTGATCACACTGTACACCACATAACAGTTCATGCATAGCCATATGGCCTTGAGCTGGCCAAACATCCTTCCCAGACTTAATCATCTGCAGAAGTATCAGGTACAAACAAACCCTGCATAAGTAGCACTGTTCCGAAATATAACAGCTGTACTCACACGTAGAACTAAATCATCTAGCCATTACACACAGTCCACACAGTCATGAAGCAAATATATCTCGGTGTGTCTCCATATAGCTGTTGAAATATATTGCATTAAGACATGTAGGCCGTCTCCCTCGACAGTAAGGCAAACGGACAATGCCCAAAAGGAGTATTCACTTATACACCACTGTTGCCATGGTATCAACTAATGGAGTAGCTGCACAGCTGATGTGCCTCCAATTAACTACTTTGGAACAGCAATTGGTGGACAGGATATCACATGTTACCAATATGTAACTAGAAAAGGATGTGTTATCACACATTCAATCCATCCGTATATACCAGCAGAACGTTACAAAGAACATTGACGCAAAAACTGAAAAGGATTGAATCAACTGTTAATGACACCTAGGGTTACTAATAAGGTATGTAGAACAGTCAGTATGTCTGTGTATGTAGTACTATTATGTAGTATTTAAAGTGTACAAAATCCATATAGTGGAAACAGTTATCTTGTAGTGATGTATTGTTGAGCATAGTAATGCTTGTAGTATTTGTGCGTACTGCTGTAGGTCACAAGGCAAACACCGCATACACCACAAGGGATACTATATAAGGGCTTTGAACAGAAATACTCCTCACCAGCTGATGTCAGTGTCAGGGCTTGTCCAACAAGTATGTGCTATAACAGGGGATAGTATATGTTGATATATTGTAACTGTAGCCATATGTATGGGTGTATTAAAGAGAATAACATGTGGAAGGTTGGGCCACTGTGCAAGTATGATTTGCATTGTGGGATATTGTGCCAATAACTGTGTAATGTACAGTATTGTAGGCAGATATGTATTACAAGCTATATAGCATTACTGTAATGTTAGGCACACATTAGTTATGTCAATTAGCATTTACAATACACAATAACAGGATACATATGTCTTTTAGTGAGCCGACAGTTTATCAGCATGATAGCAAAGTAAAATGGAAGAGCTATTTAACTATCTGTGCACATAAGACATGTAATATGTGCAAAGGTAGGTATTAGGCTGTCTTACCAAGGGTATCTGTAAGCCTAGCTAGCGTGGGTTGGCTTTCACCACCCCAATAGGTTGGTTTCCTCTGCCTCTGAATGGCAGAGCCAATAGTTCCCTGTGCCTCTGTCCAGCAAAGCCACTGCAGTGATCCCCGGGGTACATGTCTGTCTCCCATCCACATGTCAAGGTTTCCCTTGAAGAGTGCTCATGAGGGGCCCTGCCTGATGTACTTTGGAATCATGTTCCAAAGCATAGGGAGTGTCCGGGTCAGGAATCTATCCGTCTAGCATGTCCTACTCTTCATTGTAATTAGGTGTATATCCCTAGAGCATGTGGCTTTCAGGGGCTTCTGTTTAGGTGGAGCATATCCAGCAATACAGGGCTGGACATGGACCTTGTATGTCAAGCAGAGATCACATATGAATATGTGGTATGCAACTGAGTACAGCTGGAGTTTCATAGGTTGGGCTGCATAGGTCATCTGTTTGAGGGCAGTAATCCTCTTGGTGTGGCACTGGTGTGGTCTTCCAAGCTGTTGCAGTTGTCTTGTAAAGTATATCCCAAATGTATCCTTTAATGGGTCTAATATGATGTGTAGAGTCACAATGGCCCCTCTAATCTGGATGCGAACCCATTAGTAGATTAGGGTGGCCATGTAGAAGGATATTATAACCACTATGTCATTATGGGTATCGAAGGAGAGATTGCTATCTACTGGGGTTCATGGATCCCATATTACCTTTTCTGTATATAGGGGACTAGCACCTATGTGGTAGTCCATGGGTAATTAGTTATATCCACACCACGATATTAACACCAGGTATCCGTCTCAGTGCGACCCTTCCAAAGGGTGTCTGTAACAGCTGGGGAAACAATTATGTCCCCTAGTTTGTAGTCATCTGCAAACCTTTTCAGCCAAAGCCCTCCTGTGCTTGTCTGTACGTCAGAAACGTATATACCGAACATGAGGGGTCCTAGGACTGAGCCCTGGGGGACGCCAGTTGTAACTGGTATACAGTCGGACCTAGGGTATGCAACTCCCACTGTGTGGGTTCTGTCCATGAGCCACTTTGCAAACCATCACAACATAGGGGTTAATGTTCAGGATGGAGCCAGTTGGTAACTGGTATAGGCG